>NC_069502.1:167455084-167755084 GCF_027579735.1 Bombina bombina
TTACTGTGATCTCATGAGATTTGACTTAACTCTCATGAGATTTCATTGTAAACTTCCTTACACTAAATAAGGAAATAACATGAGAGTGCACGAGGCTCGTCCCTTTGGCTGTCCCAGGACAGACATACTGATATGCTGCTTAGAACTCCTTTACAATGGGATGTGGCTACTGAGGAACTTTTGAGGTAAAATATATTTCTTTTTTACATAGAGATGTTCAGGTGATATTTTCTAGTCAGCTTTTTACAGCTATACTGCATCACTTTCAAGACAAATTGAGCCAGACAGTCGTATTTGTATATAGATATATGGAGAATAACCCAAAAAGTTAGGAGCCAGGGGTAAAATTCTAGAAGCCAGTGGTTCCCAGACTCCTGGGTTTGTCGAGCTCTGCATTAGGCACAATGGGAACACATTTCTGGGTGCTTACGAACACATGAAGACACTTTGGCACTGAAGACCTAGGAGCTTGCTCCTTTTTAGTATATACTCTCATATCTACGCATTGAATGAAAAATATGCTAATATGGGGAGCTAGTGTGCAGGATGATTCAAACAGGTTCTGTTTTATTTAGATATAAATATAACACGTATTTTACCTGACCCAATTTAGGGCTAGATTACAAGTGGGATGCTACTTTATTGCGCGCCCGTAAATGGGCAAATTTGTCCATTTACGGACATGCAATATATAATCAGCCATTACAAGCGGCTGGTTATTGCTAACGCAAGCTTTTTTTCTCTTGTTAAGTGTGTTCAGTCCACGGTTCATCCATTACTTATGGGATATATTCTCCTTCCCAACAGGAAGTTGCAAGAGGATCATCCAAGCAGAGCTGCTATATAGCTCCTCCCCTCACATGTCATATCCAGTCATTCTCTTGCAACCCTCAACAAAGAAGGAGGTCGCGAGAGGAGTTGGAGTTTTTACTTAATTATTCTTCAATCAAAAGTTTGTTATTTTAAATGGCACCGGAGTGTGCTGTTTTTCTATCTCAGGCAGTATTTGGAAGAAGAAACTGCCTGCGTTTTCTATGATCTTAGCAGGCGTAACTAAGATCCACTGGCTGTTCTCGACATTCTGAGGAGTGGGGTAACTTCAGAAAATGGGAATAGCATGCGGGGTCCTCCGCAAATGAGGTATGTGCAGTACATTATTTTCTGGGAATGGAATTGACTAAGAAAATACTGCTGTTACCGTATGATGTAAGTACAGCCTTAAATGCAGTAGTAGCGACTGGTATCAGGCTGATAAATGTATGCGCAGTCGAGTTATTTTCTAGGGACTAGAATTTGACTGAGAAAATACTGTTAATACTGAAATAATGCTTAAGCCTTATCTGCAGTGGAAGCGACTGGTAGCAGGCTTAGTGATAACTTTGCATGACATTGGAAAATGTTGTTTTTAAAACGTTTACTGGCATGTTATTCGTTTTGTGAGGTACTTTGGTGATAAATCTTTTTGGGCATGATTTTTTTCCACATGGCTAACGTATTTTCCTGCATAGAAACCGTTATATCAGGGCTCCCACTGTTGTAATAGGAGTGGGAGGGACCTTGTTTTAGCGCCTTGTTGCGCAGTTAAAATTCTAGCACAGTCTTCCTGCTTCTTCCTCCTTGATCCAGGACGTCTCTAGAGAGCTCAGGGGTCTGCAAAATTCATTTTTGAGGGAGGTAATCAGTCACAGCAGATCTGTGACAGTGTGTTTGACTGTGATTAAAAGCGTTAAATCTTAATTTGATATCCGTTTTTGGGGTATTGAGGGGTTATTCATCCTTTTGCTAATGGGTGCAATCCTCTGCTAATTAATACACTTCTCGTTAAGAATTGTTTTGACTATATCTGTGTTTTTTAAAAGCGCTGCAGCGTTTTTTATATTGCTTGTAAACTTATTGAAAGTGATTTCCAAGCTTGCTAGTTTCATTGCTAAGTCTGTTTAAACATGTCTGATACAGAGGAATCTGCTTGTTCATCATGTTCAAAAGCCAATGTGGAGCCCAATAGAACGATGTGTACCAATTGTATTGATATTACTTTGAATAAAAGTCAATCTGTACTGATAAAGAAATTATCACCAGACAACGAGGGGGAAGTTATGTCAGTACCTTCATCTCCCGCTCGGGAGATGCGTAAGATTGAGACGCCAAGTACATCTAGGCCCTTACAAATCACTTTACATGATATGGCTAATGTTATGAAAGAAGTATTATACAATATGCCCGAATTAAGAGGCAAGAGTGATAGCTCTGGGTTAAGGACAGAGCACGCTGATGACACGAGAGCCATGTCTGATACTGCGTCACAATTTGCAGAACATGAGGACGGTTCTGATTCGGGGAGACCGGATTCAGAAATTTCAAATTTTAAATTTAAGCTTGAGAACCTCCGCGTGTTACTAGGGGAGGTGTTAGCGGCTCTGAATGATTGCGACACGGTGGCAATCCCAGAGAAATTGTGTAGGTTGGATAGATACTATGCGGTACCGGTGTGTACTGATGTTTTTCCTATACCAAAAAGACTTACAGAAATTATTAGTAAGGAGTGGGATAGACCCGGTGTGCCCTTTTCCCCTCCTCCAATATTTAGAAAAATGTTTCCTATAGATGCCACCACACGAGACTTATGGCAGACGGTCCCTAAGGTGGAGGGAGCAGTTTCTACTTTAGCCAAGCGTACCACTATCCCGGTGGAGGATAGCTGTGCTTTCTCAGATCCAATGGATAAAAAAAATAGAGGGTTACCTTAAGAAAATGTTTGTTCAACAAGGTTTTATATTGCAGCCTCTTGCATGCATTGCACCTGTCACGGCTGCAGCGGCATTCTGGTTTGAGTCTCTGGAAGAGGCGATTCGCACAGCACCATTGGATGAGACTTTGAGCAAAGTTAGAACGCTTAAACAGGCTAATGCGTTTGTTTCAGATGCCGTAGTGCATTTAACCAAACTTACGGCTAAAAATTCCGGATTCGCCATACAGGCGCGCAGGGCGCTATGGCTTAAATCCTGGTCAGCGGATGTAACTTCTAAGTCTAAACTACTTAACATTCCCTTCAAAGGGCAGACCTTATTCGGGCCCGGCTTGAAGGAAATTATTGCTGACATTACGGGAGGTAAGGGCCACGCCCTTCCTCAGGACAGGGCCAAATCAAAGGCCAAACAGTCTAATTTTCGTGCCTTTCGTAACTTCAAGGCAGGAGCAGCATCAACTTCCTCCGCTCCAAAACAGGAAGGAACTACTGCTCGTTACAGACAGGGTTGGAAAGGCAACCAATCATGGAACAAGGGCAAGCAGGCCAGAAAGCCTACTTCCGCTCCTAAAACAGCATGAAGACAGGGCCCCCTATCCGGAGACGGATCTAGTGGGGGGCAGACTTTCTCTCTTCACCCAGGCTTGGGCAAGAGAAGTGCAGGATCCCTGGACGTTGGAGATTATATCTCAGGGATACCTTCTGGATTTCAAAACTTCTCCTCCACAAGGGAGGTTTCATCTGTCGAGGTTATCAACAAGCCTAGTAAAGAAAGAGGCATTTCTACAATGTGTACAAGACCTCTTAGTCATGGGAGTGATCCACCCAGTTCCGCGAACGGAACAGGGACAAGGGTTTTACTCAAATCTATTTGTGGTTCCCAAAAAAGAGGGAACCTTCAGACCAATCTTAGACTTAAAAATCTTAAACAAATTCCTAAGGGTTCCATCGTTCAAGATGGAAACCATTCGGACCATCCTACCCATGATCCAAGAGGGTCAATATATGACCACAGTGGACTTAAAGGATGCCTACCTTCACATACCGATTCACAAAGATCATTATCGGTACCTAAGGTTTGCTTTTCTAGACAGACATTACCAGTTTGTAGCTCTTCCCTTCGGGTTAGCTACGGCCCCGAGAATTTTTACAAAGTTTCTGGGCTCACTTCTGGCGGTACTAAGACCACGAAGCATAGCGGTGGCTCCGTACCTAGACGACGTTCTGATACAAGCGTCAAGTTTTCAAAATGCAAAGTCTCATACAGAGATAGTTCTAGCATTTCTGAGGTCGCATGGGTGGAAAGTGAACGTGGAAAAGAGTTCTCTGTTACCACTCACAAGGGTTCCTTTTCTAGGGACTCCTATAGATTCTGTAGAGATGAAGATTTACCTGACGGAGTCCAGGTTATCAAAGATTCTCAATGCTTGCCGTGTCCTTCATTCCATTCCAAGCCCATCAGTAGCTCAGTGCATGGAGGTAATCGGCTTAATGGTCGCGGCAATGGACATAGTGCCATTTGCGCGCCTGCATCTCAGACCACTGCAACTATGCATGCTAAGTCAATGGAACGGGGATTACTCAGATCTGTCCCCTTTGCTAAATCTGGACCAGGAGACCAGAGATTCTCTTCTCTGGTGTTTGTCACGGGTTCATCTGTCCAGAGGAATGACCTTTCGCAGACCAGATTGGACGATTGTAACAACGGATGCCAGCCTTCTAGGCTGGGGAGCAGTCTGGAATTTCCTGAAGGCTCAGGGATCGTGGACTCAGGAGGAGAAACTCCTCCCAATAAACATTCTAGAATTAAGAGCAATATTCAATGCTCTTCTAGCTTGGCCTCAGTTAGCAACACTGAGGTTCATCAGATTTCAGTCGGACAACATCACGACTGTGGCTTACATCAATCATCAAGGGGGAACCAGGAGTTCCCTAGCGATGTTGGAAGTCTCGAAGATAATTCGCTGGGCAGAGTCTCACTCTTGCCACCTGTCAGCGATCTACATCCCAGGCGTGGAAAACTGGGAGGCGGATTTTCTAAGTCGCCAGACTTTTCATCCGGGGGAGTGGGAACTTAACCCGGAGGTATTTGCTCAACTGATTCGTCGTTGGGGCAAACCGGATCTGGATCTCATGGCATCTCGCCAGAACGCCAAGCTTCCTTGTTACGGATCCAGGTCCAGGGACCCGGGAGCGGTGCTGGTAGATGCATTAGCAGCCCCTTGGGTTTTCAACATAGCTTATGTGTTTCCACCTTTTCCGTTGCTACCTCGACTGATTGCCAGGATCAAGCAGGAGAGGGCATCGGTGATTCTGATAGCGCCTACGTGGCCACGCAGGACCTGGTATGCAGACCTAGTGGACATGTCGTCCTGTCCACCATGGTCTCTACCCCTAAGGCAGGACCTTCTAATTCAGGGTCCTTTCAACCATCCAAACCTAATTTCTCTGAGGCTGACTGCTTGGAAATTGAACGCTTGATTCTATCAAAGCGTGGGTTTTCGGATTCGGTTATTGATACATTAATACAGGCTCGGAAACCTGTTACCAGAAAAATTTACCATAAGATATGGCGTAAATATTTGTATTGGTGTGAATCCAAGAGTTACTCATGGAGTAAGGTTAGGATTCCTAGGATATTGTCCTTTCTACAAGAGGGTTTAGAAAAGGGCTTATCCGCTAGTTCACTAAAGGGACAGATTTCTGCTCTGTCGATTCTTTTACACAAGCGTCTGGCAGACAATCCAGACGTCCAGGCTTTTTGTCAGGCTTTGGCTAGAATTAAACCTGTCTTTAAAACTGTTGCTCCTCCTTGGAGCTTAAACTTGGTTCTTAAAGTTCTGCAGGGTGTTCCGTTTGAACCCCTTCATTCCATTGATATTAAACTTTTATCTTGGAAAGTTCTGTTTTTGATGGCTATTTCCTCGGCTCGAAGAGTCTCTGAGTTATCTGCCTTAGATTGTGATTCCCCTTATCTGATCTTTCATTCAGACAAGGTAGTCCTGCGTACTAAACCTGGGTTTTTACCTAAGCTTGTTTCTAACAGGAATATCAATCAAGAGATTGTTGTTCCATCATTATGTCCTAATCCTTCTTCAAAGAAGGAACGTCTTTTGCATAATCTAGACGTAGTCCGTGCTCTGAAGTTCTACTTACAGGAAACTAAGGATTTTCGGCAAACTTCTTCTCTGTTTGTCGTTTATTCTGGACAGAGGAGAGGTCAAAAGGCTTCGGCTACCTCTCTCTCTTTTTGGCTTCGTAGCATAATACGTTTAGCCTATGAGACTGCTGGACAGCAGCCTCCTGAACGAATTACAGTTCATTCCACTAGATCTGTGGCTTCCACTTGGGCCTTTAAGAATGAGGCCTCTGTTGAACAGATTTGCAAGGCTGCAACTTGGTCTTCACTTCATACTTTTTCCAAATTTTCCAAATTTGACACTTTTGCTTCTTCGGAGGCTGTTTTTGGGAGAAAGGTTCTACAGGCAGTGGTTCCTTCTGTTTAATGTTCCTGCCTTGTCCCTCCTATCATCCGTGTACTTTAGCTTTGGTATTGGTATCCCATAAGTAATGGATGAACCGTGGACTGGACACACTTAACAAGAGAAAACATAATTTATGCTTACCTGATAAATTTATTTCTCTTGTAGTGTGTTCAGTCCACGGCCCGCCCTGTCTTTTTTGAGGCAGGTTCTAAATTTTAAATTATAACTCCAGTCACCACTGCACCCTATAGTTTCTCCTTTCTCGTCTTGTTTCGGTCGAATGACTGGATATGACACGTGAGGGGAGGAGCTATATAGCAGCTCTGCTTGGGTGATCCTCTTGCAACTTCCTGTTGGGAAGGAGAATATATCCCATAAGTAATGGATGAACCGTGGACTGAACACACTACAAGAGAAATAAATTTATCAGGTAAGCATAAATTATGTTTTTTGTATCAGACATAATAATCCGGCTTTGCTCACCGCAGACCCATGCTCACCTGAATTGGTCTTAGGGGGGATGGACAGAAACAGACTCTTCCTCTCTTACCCCATTGGTTATTTTCACTTATACATTATGATCCTGCAGCAACAGGCATGATAGTATTGGGGCCCTCAGCTCCTGCTGGCTCTTTTTCTATGGTTTTCTAGCATATTGTGTTGTAGAAAAACAGCTTGAGAATCAGATTGTATGTCCCTATATAGTATGTGTACCTCTCTTCTCTGTGGTTACTCATCATTGTTGCTTTGGTACCTGTAATTTTCCAACTATATTATTGTCTCTTCTATTGTTAAAGGGACATTAACCTTCTGGGTAAAACTACAGTAGGATGGTTACTACTCATCATACTTTATTATATTTCTACCTGTAACTGCAGATCTCTTATTTTAACTCATTACAGAATCAGTATAGTAAAGCTCTGCATTTTATACTGGGAGCCACCATCTTGTAATAAATGTATTGTTCCAGCCTTTGACAGAAGCAGTGCACTTTCACAGATCAGTGATGACACCGGGTTTTTGATAGCTGTACCTTGCGCTTCAGTTTAGCTCACATAATAGAGAGCAGAAGTGTTACATTTTTGCATTTATCTATTTTTTCCACAGTTTAAAAGTTGTATAACAAATATAAGCTCTAAGATGGCGGCACCCAGTGTGAAAATGCAGAGCTTCACTAATTGATAGCTGTAATATTTACAAAATGGGGAATTGTATTTACTTTTCACTCCTATTTTTATTTTGAGCTTTATGAACACATTCATTACATCCTGGTCTTCCTAGCCATGAAGTGCACAAAAAAGATTTAAAATAAAAGCCATAGAGAATTCACAAAGGATATTTCTTCTGTTATGTGTGATCAGTCCACGGGTCATCATTACTTCTGGGATATTATCTGCTCCCCTACAGGAAGTGCAAGAGGATTCACCCAGCAGAGTTGCTATATAGCTCCTCCCCTCTACGTCACCCCCAGTCATTCTCTTGCACCCAAAGACTAGATAGGAGGTGTGAGAGGACTATGGTGATTATACTTAGTTTTTATAACTTCAATCAAAAGTTTGTTATTTTACAATAGCACCGGAGCGTGTTATTACTTCTCTGGCAGAGTTTGAAGAAGAATCTACCAGAGTTTTTCTTATGATTTTAACCGGAGTAGTTAAGATCATATTGCTGTTTCTCGGCCATCTGAGGGAGGTAAAAGCTTCAGATCAGGGGACAGCGGGCAGTTGAATCTGCATTGAGGTATGTAGCAGTTTTTATTTTCTGAATGGAATTGATGAGAAAATCCTGCCATACCGTTATAATGACATGTATGTATACTCTACACTTCAGTATTCTGGGGATGGTATTTCACCGGAATTACTCTGTAAAAGTACATTAAACCTTTTAATAGGTATTTAATCCATGTTAAACGTTTTTGCTGGAATGTAGAATCGTTTGCATTTCTGAGGTACTGAGTGAATAAATATTTGGGCATTATTTTTCCACTTGGCAGTTTGCTTGTTTTGATTATGACAGTTTCGTTTCTCTCTCACTGCTGTGTGTGGGGGGAGGGGCCGTTTTTGGCGCTCTTTGCTACGCATCAAAAATTTCCAGTCAGTTACTCTTGTATTTTCTGCATGATCCGGTTCATCTCTAACAGAACTCAGGGGTCTTCAAACTTCTTTGAAGGGAGGTAGATTCTCTCAGCAGAGCTGTGAGACTTATGTAGTGACTGTGTTTTAAAACGTTGCTCTGTGATTTTTATGTTTAAAATTTAATTAGTATTACTTTACTAATGGGAACAAACCTTTGCTAACAGGTTGTGTTGTTTTTAAAGAGTGATGCTATAACTGTTTTTTCAGTTCATTATTTCAACTGTCATTTAATCGTTTAGTGCTTCTTTGAGGCACAGTACGTTTTTTGTTAAATAAGATTGTAACCAAGTTGCATGTTTATTGCTAGTGTGTTAAACATGTCTGATTCAGAGGAAGATACCTGTGTCATTTGTTCCAATGCCAAGGTGGAGCCCAATAGAAATTTATGTACTAACTGTATTGATGCTACTTTAAATAAAAGCCAATCTGTACAAATTGAACAAATTTCACCAAACAGCGAGGGGAGAGTTATGCCGTCTAACTCGCCTCACGTGTCAGTACCTGCGTCTCCCGCCCGGGAGGTGCGTGATATTATGGCGCCTGGTACATCTGGGCAGCCATTACAAATAACATTACAAGATATGGCTACTGTTATGACTGAAGTTTTGGCTAAGTTACCAGAACTAAGAGGCAAGCGTGATCACTCTGGGGTGAGAACAGAGTGCGCTGAGAATTCTAGGGCCATGTCTGATACTGCGTCACAGCTTGCAGAGCATGAGGACGGAGAGCTTCATTCTGTAGGTGACGGTTCTGATCCAAGCAGATTGGATTCAGATATTTCAAATTTTAAATTTAAATTGGAAAACCTCCGTGTATTACTAGGGGAGGTCTTAGCGGCTCTTAACGATTGTAACACTGTTGCAATACCAGAGAAAATGTGTAGGTTGGATAAATACTTTGCGGTACCGGCGAGTACTGACGTTTTTCCTATACCTAAGAGATTAACTGAAATTGTTACTAAGGAGTGGGATAGACCCGGTGTGCCGTTCTCACCCCCTCCAATATTTAGAAAGATGTTTCCAATAGACGCCACCACACGGGACTTATGGCAAACGGTCCCTAAGGTGGAGGGAGCAGTTTCTACTTTAGCTAAGCGCACCACTATCCCGGTGGAGGATAGCTGTGCTTTTTCAGATCCTATGGATAAAAAATTAGAGGGTTACCTTAAGAAAATGTTTGTTCAACAAGGTTTTATATTGCAACCCCTTGCATGCATCGCGCCGATTACGGCTGCGGCAGCATTTTGGATTGAGTCTCTGGAAGAGAACCTTAGTTCCGCTACGCTGGACGACATTACGGACAGGCTTAGAGTCCTTAAACTAGCTAATTCATTCATTTCGGAGGCCGTAGTACATTTAACCAAACTTACGGCTAAGAATTCAGGATTCGCCATTCAGGCACGTAGGGCGCTGTGGCTAAAATCCTGGTCGGCTGATGTAACTTCTAAGTCCAAATTACTTAATATACCTTTCAAGGGGCAAACTTTATTTGGGCCCGGTTTGAAAGAAATTATCGCTGACATTACAGGAGGTAAGGGCCACGCTCTACCTCAAGACAAAGCCAAAGCTAAGGCTAGACAGTCTAATTTTCGTCCCTTTCGGAATTTCAAAGCAGGTGCAGCATCAACTTCCACTGCACCAAAACAGGAAGGAGCTGTTGCTCGTTACAGACAAGGCTGGAAACCTAACCAGTCCTGGAATAAGGGCAAGCAGGCCAGAAAACCTGCTGCTGCCCCTAAGACAGCATGAACCGAGGGCCCCCGATCCGGGACCGGATCTAGTGGGGGGCAGACTCTCTCTCTTCGCCCAGGCTTGGGCAAGAGATGTCCAGGATCCCTGGGCGCTAGAGATCATATCTCAGGGATACCTTCTAGACTTCAAATTATCTCCCCCAAGAGGGAGATTTCATCTGTCAAGGTTGTCAACAAACCAAATAAAGAAAGACGCGTTTCTACGCTGTGTACAAGATCTATTATTAATGGGAGTGATCCATCCGGTTCCGCGGTCGGAACAAGGACAAGGGTTTTACTCAAACCTGTTTGTGGTTCCCAAAAAAGAGGGAACTTTCAGGCCAATCTTGGATTTAAAGATCCTAAACAAATTCCTAAGAGTTCCATCGTTCAAAATGGAAACTATTCGGACAATCTTACCCATGATCCAAAAGGGTCAATACATGACCACAGTGGATTTAAAGGATGCTTACCTTCACATACCGATTCACAAAGATCATTACCGGTATCTAAGGTTTGCCTTTTTAGACAGGCATTACCAGTTTGTAGCCCTTCCATTCGGATTGGCTACGGCTCCAAGAATCTTCACAAAGGTTCTGGGTGCCCTTCTAGCGGTTCTGAGACCGCGAGGAATTTCGGTAGCTCCGTACCTAGACGACATTCTGATACAAGCTTCAAGCTTTCAAACTGCCAAGTCTCATACAGAGTTAGTTCTGGCATTTCTAAGGTCGCATGGATGGAAAGTGAACGAAACGAAGAGTTCTCTCTTGCCTCTCACAAGAGTTCCATTCTTGGGGACTCTTATAGATTCTGTAGAAATGAAGATTTATCTGACAGAAGACAGATTAACAAAGCTTCTAAATGTATGCCGTGTCCTTCATTCCATTCAACTCCCGTCAGTAGCTCAATGCATGGAGGTGATCGGCTTAATGGTAGCAGCAATGGACATAGTACCCTTTGCACGCCTACATCTCAGACCGCTACAATTGTGCATGCTGAGTCAGTGGAATGGGGATTACTCAGATTTGTCCCCCACTCTGAATCTGGATCAAGAGACCAGAAACTCTCTTCTATGGTGGCTTTCTCGGCCACATCTGTCCAGGGGGATGCCGTTCAGCAGGCCGGACTGGACAATCGTAACAACAGACGCCAGCCTTCTAGGTTGGGGCGCTGTCTGGAATTCTCTGAAGGCTCAGGGACAATGGAGTCAGGAGGAAAGTCTCCTGCCAATAAACATTCTGGAATTGAGAGCAGTTCTCAATGCCCTTCTAGCTTGGCCCCAGTTAAAGACTCGGGGGTTCATCAGGTTTCAGTCGGACAACATCACGACTGTAGCTTACATCAACCATCAGGGAGGGACAAGAAGCTCCCTAGCAATGATAGAAGTATCAAAGATAATTCGCTGGGCAGAGTCTCACTCTTGCCACCTGTCAGCAATCCACATCCCGGGAGTGGAGAACTGGGAGGCGGATTTCTTGAGTCGCCAGACTCTTCATCCGGGGGAGTGGGAACTTCATCCGGAGGTCTTTGCCCAAATACTTCGACGTTGGGGCAAACCAGAGATAGATCTCATGGCGTCTCGCCAGAACGCCAAACTTCCTCGCTACGGATCCAGATCCAGGGATCCGGGAGCGGTTCTGATAGATGCTTTGACAGCACCTTGGAACTTCAGGATGGCTTATGTGTTTCCACCCTTCCCGCTGCTTCCTCGATTGATTGCCAAAATCAAACAGGAGAGAGCATCAGTGATTCTAATAGCGCCTGCATGGCCGCGCAGGACCTGGTATGCAGATCTAGTGGACATGTCATCCTGTCCGCCTTGGTCTCTACCTCTAAGACAGGACCTTCTGATTCAGGGTCCATTCAAACATCAAAGTCTAACTTCTCTGAAGCTGACTGCTTGGAAATTGAACGCTTGATTTTATCAAAACGTGGTTTTTCTGAGTCGGTTATTGATACCCTGATACAGGCTAGGAAGCCTGTTACCAGAAAGATTTACCATAAAATATGGCGTAAATACCTATACTGGTGTGAATCCAAAGATTACTCCTGGAGTAAGGTTAGGATTCCTAGGATATTGTCTTTTCTACAAGAAGGTTTAGAAAAGGGTTTATCGGCTAGCTCATTAAAGGGACAGATCTCAGCTCTGTCCATCTTGTTACACAGGCGTCTGTCAGAAAATTCAGACATCCAGGCCTTTTGTCAGGCTTTAGCTAGGATCAAGCCTGTGTTTAAAACTGTTGCTCCGCCATGGAGTTTAAACTTAGTTCTTAACGTTTTACAGGGTGTTCCGTTTGAACCCCTTCATTCCATTGATATAAAATTGTTATCTTGGAAAGTTCTATTTTTAATGGCTATTTCCTCGGCTCGAAGAGTCTCTGAGTTATCAGCCCTACATTGTGATTCTCCTTATCTGATCTTTCACTCAGACAAGGTAGTTCTGCGTACTAAACCTGGGTTCTTACCTAAGGTTGTTTCTAACAGGAATATCAATCAAGAGATTGTTGTTCCATCCTTGTGTCCAAATCCTTCTTCAAAGAAGGAACGTCTTCTACACAATCTGGATGTAGTTCGTGCCCTCAAGTTCTACTTGCAGGCAACTAAAGATTTTCGCCAAACTTCTTCCCTGTTTGTCGTTTATTCTGGACAGAGGAGAGGTCAAAAAGCTTCTGCTACCTCTCTCTCTTTTTGGCTTCGTAGCATAATACGTTTAGCCTATGAGACTGCTGGACAGCAGCCTCCTGAAAGAATTGCAGCTCATTCCACTAGAGCTGTGGCTTCCACTTGGGCCTTTAAGAATGAGGCCTCTGTTGAACAGATTTGCAAGGCTGCAACTTGGTCTTCGCTTCATACTTTTTCCAAATTTTACAAATTTGACACTTTTGCTTCTTCGGAGGCTATTTTTGGGAGAAAGGTTCTTCAGGCAGTGGTTCCTTCTGTATAATGAGCCTGCCTATCCCTCCCGTCATCCGTGTACTTTTGCTTTGGTATTGGTATCCCAGAAGTAATGATGACCCGTGGACTGATCACACATAACAGAAGAAAACATAATTTATGCTTACCTGATAAATTCCTTTCTTCTGTTGTGTGATCAGTCCACGGCCCGCCCTGTTTTTTAAGGCAGGTAAATATTTTTTAAATTATAATTCAGTCACCACTACACCCTTGGCTTCTCCTTTCTCGTTGGTCTTTGGTCGAATGACTGGAGGTGACGTAGAGGGGAGGAGCTATATAGCAACTCTGCTGGGTGAATCCTCTTGCACTTCCTGTAGGGGAGCAGATAATATCCCAGAAGTAATGATGACCCGTGGACTGATCACACAACAGAAGAAAGGAATTTATCAGGTAAGCATAAATTATGTTTTATCCCAATGTGTGCACCAGGCAAAGAAGCAGTCCGTGCATGAGCTCCCAGCCCTAAACCTGGTGTCTGGGCAGGGCAGCGGATCTAACGCTTCTACCATACATAACGCGACTGATAATAAGAGAGAAACTCCTTAATAAAAGGAGAGGTGAACTTGCCAGTATTCCTTAATCTCTTTGTACGAGGCACCCCTATACTTACTATGAAACATCCACATCTCAATCTATTACTCTGTGATACAAACACATTTGAAGGTTAGCAAATGTGCAAGGTGATAGGCTGAATCCAACCAATCAAAACATGTGGCTGACAGCTGGATAGCACATGGATACAATAGTCCCTGGGCGCTCCATATGTATAATCAATCAAGAGAGACCAAATATGCTATTAAAGTCCATAAAATCATCATCTATAAAGAAGAGGAATATAGATTTAAATATATGTAATATGTATTTGTTGTGCCATTTTTTTCTGCCTCTGCCATATCCCCCCTCCTCACCTTTCATGTGATGTCCCCTGTACAGCACATTCACAGGAAAGAAGCAGCATTCATGGCACTGTCCATATGTTATGCTGTTTACATACCTCCCAACATTTCAAAATCCAAAAGAGGGACATGTGCAAAAGTGTGATATGTGGTGGGCAGGAGCAGGGATGGGGTCTGGGTAGTGGGCTTAACAAGTAGCAGAACATAACACACATGAAGTTTTTTTTTAAAAAGTATAAGCACTCTGATAACTGAATTTTGTTACTAGGGGGGCATTTTTCTTGTTGCCTAGGTAACCACACCAAGCCTCCTTCCCCAGTCTGCAACTGGTAATGTGTGCAGACTTTGCTTGAAGCAAAAGATTTAACTTTTTTTTTTGTACAGTGTTTTTTTTATGTTTGTACATGATACTCCCGAGGTTTAGCACTCCTGTGCTCTGTGTAAAAAAAAAAAAGGCATCTGGAGCAGTATATAAATCCCACAAAAACTTTAGCCCTGTATACAACTTTCAAATAATTAACTTATGCTGCCGAACGGTTCAGAGACCACTACATATCACTCTGCAAAAAAATTAACTATTCAGCTGAGCAGACAGCAGACACATTATCCCTGTCTGCTGCGCCGGCACCCTCCTCACACCGCCGATCCCTCCCCCACCTGCACTGCCACCCCCCCCACCCCCACTACACACAGTGATCTGACTTTTTTCTACTTTTAGTTGTAGCAACAATTTGTTATCAGCCTGTCCCTTCTCCCCTCACCTTCCTGTCTGGGTAGTAAGACTGCCTCTTTAACATGCAGAATTAGAAGCAATGCCTGCATTATGTGACATAATAATGGAGACTGGGTGTGGTCACTCCTCACACTTCAGGGATAGAGCTAGCAGTGTGTTGCAATAAATTGTGTTTAAACAGCCGGGGATTAAAGGGGAGATAAATCTCTAGCGATGCTGATGATCCGACTCTGTCTGAACCTCTCTCAGATCTTACCCGTGGCCAGAGTAGTCCTGACCGCCGTCCTTAGAGACTCACAGCACACTGCCACACTTCACTAGTAAGTAGTTGTTTTTTTTTAAAATGCATGGAGCAATGCGGGACAGACGTCAATCTTCCCGGGACAGACCCCTAAAAAAAATCAGGACAGTTTGGGGGGGTGTATGTGTTTAATAGGCAAGCCAGGCACTCTGTGCCACTTAAAGGGGGTAAAGGTACATGAAAGTCAAAATTAAACTTTCATGATTCAGATAGAGCATGTCATTTTAAGATACTTTTACATTCACTTCTATTATCAAATTTACTACATTATCTTAGTATCCTTTGTTGAAAAGTTTATCTACATATACTCACTGGGAGCTCACTGGTGATTGGTTGCTATTTACATATGCTTCTTGTCATTGGCTGCACCAGATGTGTTCTGCTACGTCCAAGTAGTGCGTGCATTGTTGCTCTAGAGTTGACTTTAACAAGTCCAGTTATGTACAAGCAATAATGCAGTAATAAAATGCTCTAAAGTATAAGAGCATTTTCTTTTTTCACTTTTATACCTTTAAATAGAGCATTTTTATATTTTTATGACCCTATAAATTATTATTACATGTTTATGAAGAATCATATGAATATAGTACATTGTATAGTTGAGTGTTTGTCACATGCTTGGAGATATATCCCAGAGAATTTTACTCCTTGCTGCAAAGATGACAGAAATTGTGTGAGTGGTTAAATAAATTTTGCAGGAAAAAGGTTAGATTCTGTCTGTTTAAATTTGTTTTGAAACTAGCACAAAATGTATGTGTTTGCTCAACTACATTAGTATCAATTGCTTATTTGCTGATAGAGATAACGTCCACAGCTGTATTGGTGAACAGGTAACAACGTTCACAAGCATATATTTCATATGAAAACAACAGCACTTCTGTTCATGTGAATTAAACTTCTTTATTACAGTGACAGATCCATAGACAGCGTTGTTTCTGGCTGCATTGAGCCCTTAATCATGCTACAAACACAATTGTAACAACTGTTTCTATCTAAAGGGGAGGTCCACGGCTTCATTCATTACTGTTGGGAATTTCCTCACAGGAGGATGGCAGAGAAGTGCCGGAGATTCTGAGTCCTGTCAGCCTCTCAGTGAGAGCCTGGGCGAAAGTTAGAGTCCAGAGATGCAGAGAGATTTTTTTCTGCAAAACCATCCCGACTCATATTAACAGCTTCACAAGCAATCAGCGTTGATGAGTTTTGCTGCCTGCTTTCTTCACTCAAGTTCATGTCAGGAGCGAGGCTACTAACACTTGAAGGACCGTGTTCCTGTTCTACGGCGTAGATTCTGGTTAGATCGTTTCATTTTTTATTACATAATGATAACATGGAAGGCAGGGTCACAGTGTGACGCCTTTTTATCTTTACAGAATCAAGGGTTAATATTCCTGGAAAGGGGATTATTGAACAGGGGGGTTTATACATGATTGTTTATTGTGTCATTGCTGTGTTATGTGCGAGATGAGGCTCTTGCAATGTGTGGAACTTTCAGGTTACTTGTGGGTATATTGCGCGGCCATTTTTGGTGCATTTTTTCCTTAGTGCAGGGGCGGTCCTTCCAGGCACTCCATGTGACCGGGTGTGCCTATCTCTCTTCCTCTGTTGATTTGTGACGAAGGAAACCTAACAGTTTCTATAGTCCGGGTACTAGGAGGTGGTGAGTGCCCCGGCCATTGGAGGTATAAAGATGCCTTTTTGTAAATTAAGCTAGTCCAAACATAAGCGCAAGCTATGGAGGACTCTGACGTGTTGGAGGGTTCTCCCTCTTTAACAAAGTCTCATTCCTGTGTTTAGTGTGAGGAGGTCCTATTAGATCAACCTGCTCAACTATGTTCCACATGCCTTGATAAAGTTACGACATCTAAATGTAAACTGATGTCTAATATTACTGAGCCGTCCACCTCTGAGGGTTTTTCGTCCCGTGAGGTGCATTGCCTGCATTCATCTCCGATTGCACATGCGGCGCCCGGGGTCCAACCGTTACTCCTTCGGGGGAGATTCGTTGGCCGTAGACTTTGTGGACCACCTGGAATCGGCGGTTTCAAAAGTGATCCATGCCTTACCACGTTCTGCTAATCGCAAGCATAGGGTGTATCATGGCGGCCCGGCCCAGGGTTTGTCTACGCCGATGGAAATCCCAGAGGTCTTATACGATGAGATGGCCCACTCCGACTCTTCGGAGGATGCCCCTTCTGGGTCGGAGTCCGTGTCATATAAACCTCCGGCTGTGGAGGAGTCTGGTTTTAGGTTTGGGATGGAGAATTTGCGCTTTATGCTGCTGCAGATGCTTGCTACTCTGGAGGTTCCGGAACCTAAGATTCTGGAGGAACCTGCGATTCCTAAGCTTGATAAGGTATGCGAGGACAGGGTTGTGCCCCAGACCTTCCCGGTTCCTGTTAAGATGGCAAATAATATTAAGAATGAATGGGAGCAATTAGGTTCTTCCTTTTCCCCTTCTTTTAAGAAACTGTTCCCCGTTCCGGACTCTTAGCTTGAGCTGTGGGGGACCATTCCTAAGGTGGATGGGGCTATCTCTTCACTCACGAAGCGGACAACTATTCTACTCGAGGATAGTTCGTCGTTTAAAGAGCCCATGGACAAAAAGCTGGAAAACATGTTGAGAAAGATGTTTCAGCACACAGGTTTTTTTTTTAGCCAGCTGCGGCCGTTGCGGCGGTCGCTGGAGCTGCGACATATTGGTGTGAATCACTGTGTGAAATGGTCAAGGGGAGACTTCCATCGACGAGATACAGGATAAGATTAAGGCGCTGAAGGTCGCCAATATCATCTGCGATGCCAATATGCAAATTATTCGCCTGAACGCTAAGGTGTCAGGTTTTTCTGTTCTAGCTTGCAGGGCTCTGTGGCTAAAATCTTGGTCTGCAGACATGACCTCTAAGTCGAGGCTGTTGTCCCTGCCTTTTCAAGGAAAGATTCTGTTCGGTCCAGGATTGGATTCGATCATATCCACGGTTACGGGAGGCAAGGGAGCTTTCCTACCACAGGATAAGAAGGCTAAGCCTAAGGGATCTACTTTTTGTCCCTTTCGTGCAGACAAGGCCCGGCACCAGGAGCCCGCCACAAAAGCGGACCAGTCCAAGGGAACTTGGAAGCCGGCTCAATCTTGGAACAAGTCTAAGCAGAGCAAGAAGCCTGCCGAGACAAAGTCATCATGAAGGGGCGGCCCCCGATCGGTCTCCTGATTAAGTAGGGGGCAGATTATCTCTATTCTCAGAGGGAGGGCACGTTCTGCCCGTTTTTTGGACCTAAAGTGTTTGAACAAGTTTCTGAGTGTTCCATCATTCAAAATGGAAACGATCAGATCTATCCTGCCTCTAGTTCAAGAGGGACAGTTCATGACGACTATAGACTTGAAGTATGCTTACCTTATCTTACATCCTTCTTCAGAGGCCATTGCTCAGCCTCGCAGAGGATCATTCGAGGGCTCTTCTTCTTTTGCTCCAATCTCACGGTTGGAAAATCAACTCAGGAAAGAGTTCCCAGCAATAGGGTAAAGTTCCTGGGCACGATAATAGACTCTGTCCTTGAAAATATTTCTCACAGATCAGCGACGCAGGAAGCTTGCGTCCAACTGTATTGACCTTCAGTCCTCCACAAGCCCCTCGATGGCTCAATGTATGGAGGTGATAGGTCTCATGTTTTCAAGCATAGATGTCATTGCATTCACCAGGTTCCATCTCAGACATCTTCAATTGTGCATGTTGAGACATTGGAATGGCGATCATTCAGATCTATCACAGCTGATATCCATGGACGCTCGCACTCGGAACTCCCTCTCTTGGTGGATCCGTCCGGAGCAACTGTCAATGGGGACATCCTTCTTGAGACCGTCCTGGGAGATTGTGACCACGGACGCTAGTCTGGCAGGATGGGGAGCTGTTTGGGCTGACACAAGGAAAATGGACCTGGGAGGAGTCTCTCCTTCCAATAAACATCCTGGAACTGCAAG
This sequence comes from Bombina bombina, assembly GCF_027579735.1. Lineage (NCBI taxonomy): Eukaryota > Metazoa > Chordata > Amphibia > Anura > Bombinatoridae > Bombina > Bombina bombina. The sequence goes on from NC_069502.1 coordinate 167,474,035, forward strand.
CAATCTACAATGCTCTTAAGGCATGTCCTTCTCTGGGGTCGGTCAGCTTCATCAGATTCTAGACAGACAATATTACCTTGGTGGCTTACATCATCCATCAGGGGGTACGAGGAGCTTCCTCGCAATGAGGGAAGTGTCTTGGATCTTGGAGTTGGCGGAGTCCAACAACTGCTCGCTCTCGGCGATTCACGTTCCAGGTGTGGGCAACTGGGAAGCGGACTTTCTCAGCAGACAATCCTTCCATCCGGGGGAATGGTCTCTTCACCCCGATGTGTTTGCGGAGATTTGTCACAGATGGGGAACGCCGGAGGTAGATCTCATGGCATCCAGACTGAATTGCAAGCTGCCCCGATACTGGTCGAGGTCCAGGGATCCCCAGGCAGAGCTGATAGATGCCTTGGTGGTTCCTTGGGGATTTAGCCTAGCTTACATTTTTCCACTGTTACCACTTCTACCTTGTGTAGTGGCACGCATCAAACAGGAGCGAGCCTCGGCCATTCTGATTGCTCCTTCGTGACCGCAGAGGACGTGGTTTGCGGATCTGGTGGGAATATCATCCTCACCGCCGTGGAGGTAACCCTGTCGCAGGGATCTGCTGGAACAGGGTCCTTTTCAACATCGAAATCTAGATTCTCTTAGGCTGACTACGTGGAGATTGAACGCCTAGTCTTGGCCAAGAGAGGCTTTCCTGAAAGTGTGATTGATACTCTAATTCAGGCAAGGAAGCCAGTCACTTGTCGCATCTACCATAAGGTGTGGAGGACTTTCTTGTCCTGGTGTGAGAAGCAGGGATATCCTTGGCATTCAGCTTGAGGAGTAGCCAGGTCTGGCTACTCCTCAAGCTGAATAAAGCTGCTTGAAGAAAGAATTTGGTGGTGCTGCTTCATCTTTGTTTGTGCTTATTATTTGGGTTTTGGCAGGAACCTGGTTGCTGGCACACCTCTACATATTCCCTGCTTGTGCTGGATATTTGAGACTATTCCTTCTTCTAAGGAGAGGTTACTTCCTAACCTGGATGTGGTTCGTGCCTTGAAGTTCTGTCTTCAGGCTACTAAGGATTTCAGGCAGTCTACGTCTTTTTGTGGTGTATTCTGGGAAGCGCAAGGGGCAGAGGGCCTCTGCTACTACATTGTCCTTTTGGTTGAGGAGTTTGATTCGCTTGGCTTACGAGACGGCTGGACATAAGCCTCCTCAGAGGATCACGGCTCATTCAACTAGAGCTGTGGCTTCGTCTTGGGCCTTCAAGAATGAGGCCTCTATGGAGCAAATTTGTAAGGCAGCTACATGGTCCTCCTTACACACTTTTTTACAAAATTTTACAAATTCAATGTTTTTGCTTCTGCGGAAGCTGCATTTGGGGGAGAGGTTTTGCAGGCTGTGGTGCCCTCTGATTAGGGTCCGCCTTTTTACCCTCCTGGTTTGATTCAGTGTCCTCTAGAACTTGGGTATTTGTTCCCAACAGTAATGAATGAAGCCGTGGACTCTCCTTCCCTTTAGATGGAAAACATAAATTATGCTTACCTGATAATTTCGTTTCCATCGAGGGGAGGAGAGTCCAGGCTCCCGCCCGTATCTCCGATGGGCGGACCTAAATTTTATTCATCTTCTGGCACCATTTATACCCTGATATTTCTCCTACTGTTCCTTGTTCCCTCGGCAGAATGACTGGGGGATGAGGGAAGTGGGGGGAGGCATTTAAGCCTTTGGCTGGGGTGTCTTTGCCTCCTCCTGGTGGCCAGGTTCTTAATTCCCAACAGTAATGAATGAATCCGTGGACTCTCCTCCCCTCGATGAAAGCGAAATGATCAGGTAAGCATAATTTATGTTTTTTAAAGTTTACATTAATTAATTATTTACAAATGTGAGGGCATTCTAAGAACTTTCACAAGCTCAAGAAGTATAAACAGATTTATTTAGGATGGAACAATCTTCAAAAAGAAATAAATAAAAAGATAAAACTAATAATAGATCACCTTTAGTTGGAACAATAATACAAACACTTTCACAACCCTTTAAAGGGCATAAATCTCACTATAGCAATTGGGCTGCTGCATTTACTATGATGTTTACGTAATGGCTAATTTATGCCCAGCACTGCAGCATGGGCACATTCTGAAAGTAGTAGATGAAGAAAATTTAATGAAACCATCTTGTTCTAAATGTGTTGTGTTGGTTGTATCCTACTTGAAATTCTGCTGATCAGAAGCTATATGTGTGAAATGCCATATGCCAGGATCCCATATGTTGCATATTACCCATCTGCTGCGTGGCCACATGCCATAATTTATGATAAAAAAAGACAGCTGATAACTGGACCTGACTCCTTTATTGGTGGTTTTAGTGGATATTAAAAATGTTGCATGAATATTTGGTGATTTCCAACATATTTTTAAATGGAATTGCCAAAAACGATTGGATCTGCTTTTTTAGTAATCATTTTTAAAGAGATTTGTGTCTAAAGCAATTCGTCTAAATAATATCTTGATCCAAAAAACTCAGAATAACTGCTGGACACAATATGTTGCTTTTTTTTTTTTCTTAAGCAAAAACATTTTGTAAAACCGAAACAATATTTGGAAAATAAAACCATGTTTGTGGCCAGTGAACGTCTGTATTATTTTGAAAACTGTACTATATGCGTCATTGGAGTTCTGATTAGCTTTTCCCAATGTCAAAACAATCTGACCTTGGAGATTTTTGCTTTACTATAGTTATTAATTTCCAAGCTTAAAATTTGTTTGAATTGTCAAGTGTTTATCTATTTAAATTGTATATTTTAAATTAGAGTCCTGCCTATATAGGTTAGTAAACATATAAAAGTAGGTCGTTTGCTGAAATACGCTATTAAAGTTTTAATATAGAGAGAGCAAACAAAAAAAAGAGGATTATTGGGAGCAGACAATCTGGAAACAGAAGCAGATACTTGTTATTGCTTCATTTAAATCCTTCTAGTTATGATGTATCAGAATATTTATTAACTCTATTGGTGCTGGAGAAGAATGTGCCTAGCATTGTAGCAAAGTAGTATTCTGAACCAGGTAAGCATTTGTAATCATTATGTGAGAGAATTAGATATCAGGTGTTTAAACAACTTTAAAATTATTAATACATTTTCAACCTGTATTCCCACCTAAGAGACTGTAAAAATAAAGGGATTGGATGGAGCATGAAATTTAAAACCGCTTTCCAATTTACTTTTGGTTAGTCCTCTTGGTATCCTTTGTTAAAGATTAATCCTAGGTGAGCACAGGAGCGTGCACATGCCTTTACCCATCAGGCAGCAGTGTTTGCAACATTTTCTTTATAGCAGTTATACATAGTTGCAAACACTGATGTTGTAGACTGCTATAGACACATGCGCTCCTGAGCTCCCATCATCCTACCTAGATTTACTCTTCAACAAAGGATACCAAGAAAACAAAACAAATGTGATAATAGAAGTAAATTGGAAAGTTGTTTAAGATTGTGGTCTGTATCTGAATCGTGAATGTTTAATTTTGACTTAACTTTTCCACCTTATGGCAAGCAAATTGGTGAGAGAAGCCTTCCAGTTTGCAAAGCTATAATAAAAAAAAACACACGGTTATTTCTGTCTAAAAAAACAGATCAAATGACCTACCTCAAAATTTCAAAATGTCATTTGTGCTGTACTTCAGAAGTAGTGGGTGGGGCTTTAAAATGATCTCATTGTATTTAATGTTTTATTTCAAAACCAATTTATTATGCATCCATATAATATTTATGTCACTGCTACAAAAAAACAGGGAGATTGGAATGCATACTGCATGCTTAAAGGATATGATCCAGTGCTGCTTTATTAAAAAAAAAAAAAAAAAAGTTAAATCAAAGTAAAGATCAAACGATTGTTAAAAACTGCAAACAACTTATTTGTGTTCTTGCAAAATGAGCAATTACAAATTCTCAATGTAGCCACTGCTTTTGGTGAGATGAGAGAGCAGACATCACAGAACAAAAGTTGTACTATCACAGGATGTTTGCAACAAAAGTCCTCTTTTGAGCATGGGCAATATACTGACTGCATCTTAGAGATGTATCCTAGAAACCACATACAAGGAAAGGCTATTCCTTTGCCTTCCTAGTATAAGCCACTGCTTAGCGCTTCTTTTTTATTACTACAATGAAACTGACTTATAACAGTATAAACATATAACAGTATATAAACAGTCTTATATCCTTTTAAAGGAAAACTGCAGCATACTTATAGGGATAGTAAACATATCTTTTATTTTTTTTACTACAATTGTGTAACAGGTGCACCACTAGTTACTTCAATGCTATGTTCACCTGTAAAAAATCAAGATATACTTATTGTGATGCTCTGCTAAGTCCAAAGTTGGTAATTCCAAAACACCCATCCTCACTCAGAGTTTTTCTCTTGTTAAGTGTATCCAGTCCACGGATTATCCATTACTTGTGGGATATTCTCCTTCCCAACAGGAAGTTGCAAGAGGATCACCCACAGCAGAGCTGCTATATAACTCCTCCCCTCACTGCCATATCCAGTCATTCTCTTGCAACTCTCAACTAAGATGGAGGTCGTAAGAGGACTGTGGTGTTTTATACTTAGTTTATTTCTTCAATCAAAAGTTTGTTATTTTTATATGGTATCGGAGTGTACTGTTTATCTCTGGCAGTATTTAGAAGAAGAATCTGCCTGCGTTTTCTATGATCTTAGCAGAAGTAACTAAGATCCTTTGCTGTTCTCACATATTCTGAGGAGTGAGGTAACTTCAGAGGGGGAATAGCGTGCAAGTTTTCCTGTAATAAGGTATGTGCAGTTAAAATATTTTTCTAGGGAATGGAATTTGCTAGAAAATGCTGCTGATACCGAAGTAATGTAAGTAAAGCCTTAAATGCAGTGATAGCGACTGGTATCAGGCTTATTAATAGAGATACATACTCTTATAAAAGTGTATTTTAAAACGTTTGCTGGCATGTTTAATCGTTTTTTACATATGTTTGGTGATAAAACTTATTGGGGCCTAGTTTTTTCCACATGGCTGGCTTGAATTTTGCCTAGAAACAGTTCCCAGAGGCTTCCCACTGTTGTAATATGAGTGGGAGGGGCCTATTTTGGCGTTTTTTTGCACAGCAAAAATTACAGACACAGACATCCAGCTTCTTCCTGCATGATCCAGGACTTCTCTGAAGGGCTCAAAAGGCTTCAAAAGTCTTATTGAGGGAGGTAAAAAGCCATAGTAGAGCTGTGGCAATTGTTGTGATTGTTTAAAAAACGTTTTTGTCATTTGTTATTCCGTTTTTGGTATTAAGGGGTTAATCATCCATTTGCAAGTGGGTGCAATGCTCTGCTAACTTATTACATACACTGTAAAAATTTCGTTAGTGTAACTGCATTTTTTCACTGTTATTTCAAAATTTGGGAAAATTTGTGTTTCTTAAAGGCGCAGTAACGTTTTTTATATTGCTTGTAAACTTGTTTTAAAGTGTTTTCCAAGCTTGCTAGTCTCATTGCTAGTCTGTTTAAACATGTCTGACACAGAGGAACCTACTTGTTCATTATGTTTGAAAGCCATGGTGGAGCCCCATAGGAGAATGTGTACTAAATGTATTGATTTCACCTTAAACAGTAAAGATCAGTCTTTATCTATAAAAGAATTATCACCAGAGGGTTCTGTCGAGGGGGAAGTTATGCCGACTAACTCTCCCCACGTGTCAGACCCTTCGCCTCCCGCTCAGGGGAGGCACGCTAATATGGCGCCAATTACATCAGGGACGCCCATAGGGATTACCTTGCAGGACATGGCTGCAATCTTGAATAATATCCTGTCAGAGGTATTATCTAGATTAATTAATTAGCCTGAATTAAGAGGCAAGCGCGATAGCTCTGGGGTTAGGAGAGATACAGAGCGCAAATGCTGTTAGAGCCATGTCTGATACTGCGTCACAGTATGCAGAACATGAGGACGGAGAGCTTCAGTCTGTGGTTGACATCTCTGACTCGGGGAAACCTGATTCAGAGATTTCTAATTTTAAATTTAAGCTTGAGAACCTCCGTGTATTGCTTGGGGAGGTATTCGCTGCTCTGAATGACTGTAACACAGTTGCAATTCCAGAGAAATTGTGTAGGCTGGATAGATACTATGCGGTGCCGGTGTGTACTGACGTTTTTCCTATACCTAAAAGGCTTACAGAAATTATTAGCAAGGAGTGGGATAGACCCGGTGTGCCCTTTTCCCCACCTCCTATATTTAGAAAAATGTTTCCAATAGACGCCACTACACGGGACTTATGGCAGACGGTCCCTAAGGTGGAGGGAGCAGTTTCTACTTTAGCAAAGAGTACCACTATCCCGGTTGAGGACAGTTGTGCTTTTTCAGATCCAATGGATAAAAATTGGAGGGTTACCTTAAGAAAATGTTTATTCAACAAGGTTTTATTTTACAGCCCCTTGCATGCATTGCGCCTGTCACTGCTGCGGCGGCATTCTGGTTTGAGGCCCTGGAAGAGGCCATCCAGACAGCTCCATTGAATGAAATTATTGACAAGCTTAGAACGCTTAAGCTAGCTAACTCATTTGTTTCTGATGCCATTGTTCATTTGACTAAACTAACGGCTAAGAATTCTGGATTCGCCATCCAGGCGCGTAGGAGCGCTATGGCTTAAATCCTGGTCAGCTGACGTGAATTCAAAGTCTAAATTACTCAACATTCCTTTCAAGGGGCAGACCTTATTCGGGCCTGGCTTGAAGGAAATTATTGCTGACATTACTGGAGGCAAGGGTCATACCCTTCCTCAGGACAGGGCCAAATCAAAGGCCAAACAGTCTAATTGTTGTGCCTTTCGAAATTTCAAGGCAGGAGCAGCATCAACTTCCTCCGCTTCAAAACAAGAGGGAACTGTTGCTCATTCCAGACAGGCCTGGAAACCTAACCAGTCCTGGAACAAGGGCAAGCAGGCCAGAAAGCCTGCTGCTGCCCCCAAGACAGCATGAAGGAACGGCCCCCTATCCGGCAACGGATCTAGTAGGGGGCAGACTTTCTCTCTTCGCCCAGGCGTGGGCAAGAGATGTTCAGGATCCCTGGGCGTTGGAGATCATATCTCAGGGATATCTTCTAGACTTCAAAGCTTCTCCTCCACAAGGGAGATTTCATCTTTCAAGGTTATCAGCAAACCAGATAAAGAAAGAGGCATTCCTAAGCTGTGTGCAAGACCTCCTAGTAATGGGAGTGATCCATCCAGTTCCGCGGACGGAACAAGGACAGGGATTTTATTCAAATCTGTTTGTGGTTCCCAAGAAAGAGGGAACCTTCAGACCAATCTTGGATCTAAAGATCTTAAACAAATTCCTCAGAGTTCCATCATTCAAAATGGATACTATTCGGACCATCCTACCCATGATCCAAGAGGGTCAATACATGACCACAGTGGACTTAAAGGATGCCTACCTTCACATACCGATTCACAAAGATCATCATCAGTTCCTAAGGTTTGCCTTTCTAGACAGGCATTACCAATTTGTAGCTCTTCCCTTCGGGTTGGCCCCTGCCCCGAGAATTTTTACAAAGGTTCTGGGCTCACTTCTGGCGGTTCTAAGACCGCGAGGCATAGCGGTGGCTCCGTATCTAGACAACATCCTGATACAGGCGTCAAGCTTTCAAATTGCCAAGTCTCATACAGAGATAGTTCTGGCATTTCTAAGGTCGCATGGGTGGAAAGTGAACGTGGAAAAGAGTTCTCTATCACCACTCACAAGAGTCTTCTTCCTAGGGACTCTTATAGATTCTGTAGAGATGTAAATTTACCTGACGGAGTCCAGGTTATCAAAACTTCTAAATGCTTGCCGTGTCCTTCATTCCATTCCACGCCCGTCAGTGGCTCAGTGCATGGAAGTAATCGGCTTAATGGTAGCGGCAATGGACATAGTGCCATTTGCGCGCCTGCATCTCAGACCGCTGCAATTATGCATGCTAAGTCAGTGGAATGGGGATTACTCAGATTTGTCCCCTCTACTAAATCTGGATCATGAGACCAGAGATTCTCTTCTCTGGTGGCTTTCTCGGGTCCATCTGTTCAAGGGTATGACCTTTCGCAGGCCAGATTGGACGATTGTAACAACAGATGCCAGCTTTCTAGGTTAGGGCGCAGTCTGGAACTCCCTGAAGGCTCAGGGATCGTGGACTCAGGAGGAGAAACTCCTCCCAATAAATATTCTGGAGTTAAGAGTAATATTCAAGGCTCTTCTAGCTTGGCCTCAGTTAGCAACACTGAGGTTCATCAGATTTCAGTCGGACAACATCACGACTGTGGCTTACATCAACCATCAAGGGGGAACCAGGAGTTCCCTATCGATGTTAGAAGTCTCAAAGATAATTCGCTGGGCAAAGTCTCACTCTTGCCACCTGTCAGCGATCCACATCCCAGGCGTAGAGAACTGGGAGGCGGATTTTCGAAGTCGTCAGACTTTTTATCCGGGGGAGTGGGAACTGGTCCATCGTTGAGGCAAACCAGAACTGGATCTCATGGCGTCTCGCCAGAACGCCAAGCTTCCTTGTTACGGATCCAGGTCCAGGGACCCGGGAGCAACGCTGATAGATGCTCTAGCAGCTCCTTGGTTCTTCAACCTGGCCTATGTGTTTCCACCGTTTCCTCTGCTCCCTCGACTGATTGCCAAAATCAAACAGGAGAGAGCATCGGTGATTCTGATAGCGCCTGCGTGGCCACGCAGGACCTGGTATGCAGACCTAGTGGACATGTCATCTCTTCCACCATGGACTCTGCCTCTGAGGCAGGACCTTCTAATACAAGGTCCTTTCAATCATCCAAATCTAATTTCTCTGAGACTGACTGCATGGAGATTGAACGCTTGATTCTATCAAGGCGTGGCTTCTCCGAGTCAGTCATTGATACCTTAATACAGGCTCGGAAGCCTGTCACCAGGAAAATCTACCATAAGATATGGCGTAAATATCTTTATTGGTGTGAATCCAAGAGTTACTCATGGAGTAAGGTTAGGATTCCTAGGATATTGTCCTTTCTCCAAGAGGGTTTGGACAAAGGCTTATCAGCTAGTTCTTTAAAAGGACAGATCTCTGCTCTATCTATTCTTTTGCACAAGCGTCTGGCAGAAGTTCCAGATGTCCAGGCATTTTGTCAGGCTTTGGTTAGGATTAAGCCTGTGTTTAAAACTGTTGCTCCCCCGTGGAGCTTAGACTTGGTTCTTAAAGTTCTTCATGGAGTTCCGTTTGAACCCCTTCATTCCATTGATATTAAACTTTTATCTTGGAAAGTTCTGTTTTTGATGGCTATTTCCTCGGCTCGAAGAGTCTCTGAGTTATCCGCCTTACATTGTGATTCTCCTTATCTGATTTTTCATTCAGACAAGGTAGTTCTGCGTACCAAACCTGGGTTTTTACCTAAGGTGGTTTCTAACAGGAATATCAATCAAGAGATTGTTGTTCCATCATTGTGTCCTAATCCTTCTTCAAAGAAGGAACGTCTTTTGCATAATCTGGACGTAGTCCGTGCCTTGAAGTTTTACTTACAGGCTACTAAAGATTTTCGTCAAACATCTGCCCTGTTTGTCGTTTACTCTGGACAGAGGAGAGGTCAAAAAGTTTCGGCAACCTCTCTCTCCTTTTGGCTTCGGAGCATAATACGCTTAGCCTATGAGACTGCTGGACAGCAGCCCCCTGAAAGGATTACAGCTCATTCTACTAGAGCTGTGGCTTCCACCTGGGCCTTTAAAAATGAGGCCTCTGTTGAACAGATTTGCAAGGCTGCGACTTGGTCTTCGCTTCACACCTTTTCAAAATTTTCAAAATTTGACACTTTTGCTTCTTCGGAGGCTGTTTTTGGGAGAAAGGTTCTACAGGCAGTGGTTCCTTCCGTTTAAGTTCCTGCCTTGTCCCTCCTATCATCCGTATACTTTAGCTTTGGTATTGGTATCCCACAAGTAATGGATGATCCGTGGACTGGATACACTTAACAAGAGAAAACATAATTTATGCTTACCTGATAAATTTATTTCTCTTGTAGTGTATACAGTCCACGGCCCGCCCTGTCCTTTTAAGGCATGTCTAAATTTTAATTAAACTACAGTCACCACTGCACCCTATGGTTTCTCCTTTTTTCGTCTTGTTTCGGTCGAATGACTGGATATGGCAGTGAGGGGAGGAGCTATATAGCAGGTCTGCTGTGGGTGATCCTCTTGCAACTTCCTGTTGGGAAGGAGAATATCCCACAAGTAATGGATGATCCGTGGACTGGATACACTACGAGAGAAATAAATTTATCAGGTAAGCATAAATTATGTTTTTTTTGTTTTTTATGTTTCACTGGGTTGTTCTTCAATTACAACACACTCACTTGCGCCATCCACTTTCAGTGTTGTGCGCTCCAGTGCTGGATAAAGCTGTATGTTTTATCCAGTGCATGTGCATGCTACATTAAAGTGAACTGTGTGATCTAGAGGGCCATAAAGGAGGTCTTAGGGAGATCTTAATTTTTTGAAGGTGAGCATAACAATGAAATAACTAATTGTGCATATGCTACACTATTGTAGTAAAACAAATATTGTTTACTGTCCTCTATAACTATGCTGCAGTTTTCCATAAAATCTACTTGTTTTCTTTTTTTTTTGGGGGGGGGGGGGTTCTTTGTGTGTGTTTTGCATCTAGCCTGACTGGAGATCAGGACTGAATTGTTCTGAAATCACAAGACCCTGCAAATATTGTTAACAAGTTGAGTTATTTATGTACTTATTTTGAAGGGCTGCACTTAAAGGGATATTAAAGTACCATTAAAGGGACATTAAACATAATTTGTAAACTACATGATTATAAAACTTCATATATAAGAATAATTTTGCAATGGAAACTGCAGCTTTATTTTGTCAAACAAGTATATTGTTTTATGTTTATTCATTTCACTTTTCTTTCAGGACAAAAAAACCCTGCTAACCAATCACAAATTAATATTTAGATATAGTACAAACTCTGTTTGCACATGTGCAGACTGTGGTAGCCTCCCCTCTTGTATTCCCTTAAAGGGTCAGTCTACTCCAGAATTTGTATTGCTTAAAAAAGATAGATAATCCCTTTATTACCCATTCCCAAATTTTGCATAACCAGCACGGTTATATTAATATACTTCTGTGATTACCTTGTATCTAAGCCTCTGTGGACTGCGCCCTTAGCTCAGTTCTTTTGACAGACTTGCATTTTAGCCAATCAGTGCTGACCCATAAATAACTCCACGGGAGCATGCACAATGTTATCTACGGCACCAGGCCTGGCGTTTGCCTAAGGCAGAACTTGCAGCCGCCTTAGTGTGCCCCAGTAGGGGGGGGTGCAAAGTTAGAGCTGCAAATAATCATCAATATTTAGTTTTTTTTTTTTTTTAAGGCAACATTTTGTTTTTAGTTGCTGCAGAGCAGCAGAGTGCAAACTGCAGAGTGATAGGAGGCACGTCAGTCTGTAGGAAGCAGCACTCTTCAGCAGCTAGATTTAGTGCAGTTAAAGGACCTGTTGAACTCACAGACAGTAGCCACGCCCACATCACGTGAGAGAGGGGTTAAAATGAATAGGGTGCGATGTGTGAGGCACTGAGGCAAAGGGGAGTGAGATTTTGCCTAGGTGCTGTCTGATAACAACTGGACAGCAGCCTGAATTATCTTGCTGATTATAGTAATTAATGTTTCAAGAAAGAAGGTACAAATGTGAGCTAGAAAAAATATGTATACAATTAGCTAATTATTAATGTGCCTTTTATACACAATGGACTTGAGCTAACAAGGCTTTTGGATTTTATACTGTTATGTAAAATAAGCTAAGATAAAGTGGTGCATGGTTCAGTGTTAGCGTGCAGGCATAGACATTAAGGAATCACATAATTAATTAATAATTAATGTTGTTAGGATCCAGCAGATAACCAAATATTTATCTGCTGTTTAATGGATCGTATTAAAAAAAAAAATCCTCTTTTATGGGGCCAGTCATAATAGGGAACACAATTTAAAGCATAGCTACATGTCACATGTCAGGAGAGAATACTCCTCAAAAATATTTAGTATACAATGATTTTACTACAGTTGTGCATTATATTAAATTACATTGATATTAGATACCGTAGTAGAAATATTTTTTTACACTATGCATAATGCCTTTAGAAATGTTCTAGGGAAAATTATTGTAGCATAAAACAGTTTGAATATTTTGTAATAAGAAATCTGGATATTTGTATACAATCTAGCTATATCAAAAAAACAATATTACTCTTATAAGAAAATTTTGTCATATTGATTTCTTGGTCCTAAGTAACAGTTGTCCATTTATATAAAATTATTGTAAATTCTTTCTCCTTGCTTCTCCATAATCATGGGAAACAAAAACAATAAATAAATGTATTTATAGCTGATGGGGTGACTGGTAGTGGCAATCCTAAATGACATTGCAGATTCCAGCGCTGGTAAACTCCCAGTATGTGCTTACTTGTGATGTTTGTTTGTTTTCTATAAATTCAAAACAGTAAAAAAGTTAACTATAATGGAGGAGACCAAACAATAGACTAATTCAGGGATAGGGGGTTGGTAAAGTCTGTTCAATTATTTTTTTTAATAATCTGTTGATTATTTATTAGGGTAAAAAAATGAACAGAGTATTCCAGAGCTGGAATCTGCAACCCTATAACCAACCCCTATATTACTGTGCAGAGGGCTTTGCCCCCTCATTCACTGTCACTGGCAGTACAGCCCTCCCTCACTCTCTTTTTAAAAAAAAAAAAATGTGTCTGTGTTAGTGCATCTGTGTCTTTGTGATAGTGGGTGTCTATGTTAGTGTCTCCCTGTTTCTGTGTTGGTGTCTGTGTGTCTCTGCGTTAGTGTGTGTCTGTTAGTGTCCCTCTGTTTCTGTGTTGGTGTCTGTGTGTCTCTGTGTTAGTGTCTCCGTGTTAGTGTGGGTCTGAGTGTATGTTAGGTTTAGGTGCAATTTAAAATTTATCTGTATGTATGTGTGTATATACCGTGTGTGTATGTGTGTGTGTATATATATATATATATATATATATATATATATATATATATATATATATATAAATAAATAAATTATGCAGCACTACCACAATTTGCTTTAAATTGCATGCTATGTCTGAATCATGAAAGAAAAAAAATTGGATTTCATATCCCTTTAACTAGCAATGGGGATGGTATGTAATCAGGTGAGGGGCGGCAAAATGTATCCTCGCCTGTGTGGCCAAAAATCCTAGCACCGGTCCTGTATGGCACACATGAATTAGTGCTGTCTAGCTGTAAAAAAACTGTCAAAATGCACTTAGAATACCAAATACAAAAATATTTAGAATACTTAAATGCTTAGAATACAAAAAGAACAAAGCAAATTTGATGATAAAAATAAATTGGAAAGTTGATTAAAATGTAATGCCCTATCTGAATCATGAAAGGTTTAGTACTGATTCAACTTAGTTTCTATTGCAAAGAATGATTTTCCTATCATGATTGTTGATGCAAAACTGATAATCCACTATTTAAAAGCATGTGACACCGTAAAAGCTGAGGGAGGGAGGGAGGGAAAGGTAAACAGAAGTTCACATAAATTGCCTAAAAGTATTAACCCAAGCCTCCCTGGGAGAAAGTGAAACAAGTACAATTTTTAGATTTATTTTACTGCAAAAGACTGCAAAATAAATAATGAATGTATATTGCAATAATGAAGCATTTTATGCGTTGTTGAAATGTCAAGTTTAATTTTACATCAACAAATAGATCATAAAATGAGTAGATTTTTATTTTCTGATTAATTTCAAAGTTACTTCCATTTTCCTTGAACAAAGGCAAACCATCAAGATTTTGTTAACACAATGACAGTGGCAAGCCCTGTCATCTCCAGACTCAAGTCCAGTTTGGCTACTCCAAACAAGGAAAGTGGTAAATGAAGTTTGACCATTGAAAAACAATGCAAATAACAAGGTGCAATTCAGATATGTTAATTTATTTGAAGATTGCAGAAAAATATTGTATCAGGTAAATAGTTTTTAGTGATTGTTAGAAATCTGTGAGGTAAATATAATAAAAGCCCATTAAAGGGACTCTGAACCCAATTTTTTTCTTCTTTCATGATTCAGATAGAGCATGGAATTTTAAGCAACTTTCTAATTTACTCCTATTATCAATTTTTATTCGTTCTCTTGCTATCTTTATTTGAAAAAGAAGGCATCTAAGCTTTTTTTTTTGGTTTAGAACTCTGGACAGCACTTTTTTATTGGTGGATGAATTTATCCACCAATCAGCAAGAACAACCCAGGTTGTTCACCAAAAATGGGCCGGCATCTAAACTTACATTCTTGCATTTCAAATAAAGATACCAAGAGAATGAAGAAAATTTGATAATAGGATAAAATTTGGGTTCAGTGTCCCTTTAAATAAAGTAGAATTGCATACTCAAGAAGTAGATAATACAAATACAATGCAATAGCACTTGCTCTGATTTTATCATGTGACAGCCATCAGCCAATCACAGAATTTCTTACGTATAAACTGTAAACACGTGCACATGTTCAGTATTAACTGGTGCCTCATAAAGTGTGCATATAAAAAGACTGTACAATCTAAAATTGAAGCAAATTGGAAAGTCTCTTTAAACGACATGCTCTGTTTGAATCATGAAAGTTTAAAATTGTCTTTGGAGTCCCTTTAAATGGATGGTTTTGGGTTATCCATGGAGCAGCTGCATGTTTTATGCTTAGAGCAGCTCAAGTAGATTTTTTTCTGACAAATGTTAAAGTTATGTCTATTTCCTCCACTCCTGTATCATGTGACAGTCATCAGCCAATCACAAATGCATACAGGGAGTGCAGAATTATTAGGCAAATGAGTATTTTGACCACATCATCCTCTTTATGCATGTTGTCTTACTCCAAGCTGTATAGGCTCGAAAGCCTACTACCAATTAAGCATATTAGGTGATGTGCATCTCTGTAATGAGAAGGGGTGTGGTCTAATGACATCAACACCCTATATCAGGTGTGCATAATTATTAGGCAACTTCCTTTCCTTTGGCAAAATGGGTCAAAAGAAGGACTTGACAGGCTCATAAAAGTCAAAAATAGTGAGATATCTTGCAGAGGGATGCAGCACTCTTAAAATTGCAAAGCTTCTGAAGCGTGATCATCGAACAATCAAGCGTTTCATTCAAAATAGTCAACAGGGTCGCAAGAAGCGTGTGGAAAAACCAAGGCGCAAAATAACTGCCCATGAACTGAGAAAAGTCAAGCGTGCAGCTGCCAAGATGCCACTTGCCACCAGTTTGGCCATATTTCAGAGCTGCAACATCACTGGAGTGCCCAAAAGCACAAGGTGTGCAATACTCAGAGACATGGCCAAGGTAAGAAAGGCTGAAAGACGACCACCACTGAACAAGACACACAAGCTGAAATGTCAAGACTGGGCCAAGAAATATCTCAAGACTGATTTTTCTAAGGATTTATGGACTGATGAAATGAGAGTGAGTCTTGATGGGCCAGATGGATGGGCCCGTGGCTGGATTGGTAAAGGGCAGAGAGCTCCAGTCCGACTCAGATGCCAGCAAGGTGGAGGTGGAGTACTGGTTTGGGCTGGTATCATCAAAGATGAGCTTGTGGGGCCTTTTCGGGTTGAGGATGGAGTCAAGCTCAACTCCCAGTCCTACTGCCAGTTTCTGGAAGACACCTTCTTCAAGCAGTGGTACAGGAAGAAGTCTGCATCCTTCAAGAAAAACATGATTTTCATGCAGGACAATGCTCCATCACACGCGTCCAAGTACTCCACAGCGTGGCTGGCAAGAAAGGGTATAAAAGAAGAAAATTAATGACATGGCCTCCTTGTTCACCTGATCTGAACCCCATTGAGATCCTGTGGTCCATCATCAAATGTGAGATTTACAAGGAGGGAAAACAGTACACCTCTCTGAACAGTGTCTGGGAGGCTGTGGTTGCTGCTGCACGCAATGTTGATGGTGAACAGATCAAAACACTGACAGAATCCATGGATGGCAGGCTTTTGAGTGTCCTTGCAAAGAAAGGTGGCTATATTGGTCACTGATTTGTTTTTGTTTTGTTTTTGAATGTCAGAAATGTATATTTGTGAATGTTGAGATGTTATATTGGTTTCACTGGTAAAAATAAATAATTGAAATGGGTATATATTTGTTTTTTGTTAAGTTGCCTAATTATTATGCACAGTAATAGTCACCTGCACACACAGATATCCCCGTAAAATAGCTATAACTAAAAACAAACTAAAAACTACTTCCAAAACTATTCAGCTTTGATATTAATGAGTTTTTTGGGTTCATTGAGAACATGGTTGTTGTTCAATAATAAAATTAATCCTCAAAAATACAACTTGCCTAATAATTCTGCACTCCCTGTATACGTATATTCTGTGAATTCTTGCACATGCTCAGAAGGAGCTGGTGATTCAAAGTGTAAATATAAAAACATTGTGCACATTTTGTTAAAGGAAGTAAATTGGAAAGTTGTTTAAAATTGCTGCTCTATCTGAATCATGAAAGTTTTATTTTGACCTGAGTGTCCCTTTAATATGTGTTAACCCCTTAAGGACAAGGCCATTTTTTTATTTCTTTCCGTTAAGGACCAGGGCTATTTTTACATTTCTGCGGTGTTTGTGTTTAGCTATAATTTTGTTCTTACTCATTTACTGTACCCACACATATTATATAACATTTGGATCGCCATTAAATGGACTTTCTAAAGATACTATTATTTTCATCATATCTTATAATTTACTATAAAACTTTTTATAATATATGAGGAAAAAAAACACACTTTTTCTAATTTTGACCCCCAAAATCTGTTACACATCTACAACCACCAAAAAACACCCATGCTAAATAGTTTATAAATTTTGTCCTGAATTTAGAAATACCCAATGTTTACATGTTCTTTGCTTTTTTTTTGCAAGTTATAGGGCAATAAGTACAAGTAGCACTTTGCTATTTCCAAACCACTTTTTTCAAAATTAGCGCTAATTACATTGGGACACTGATATATTTCAGGAATCCCTTTATATCCCTTGACATGTATATATATATTTTTTAGAAGACATCCCAAAGTATTGATCTAGGCCCATTTTGGTATATTTCATGCCACCATTTCACTGCCAAATGCGATCAAATAAAAAAAATCGTTTACTTTTTCACAAATTTTTTCACAAACTTTAGATTTCTCACAGAAATTATTTACAAACAACTTGTGCAATTATGGCATAAATGGTTATAAATGCTTCTCTGGAATCCCTTTGGCGTTGCTTTTTGGTAATTAGAAGGCCGCTAAATGCCACTGCGCACCACACGTGTATTATGCCCAGCAGTGAAGGGGTTAGTTAGGGAGCATGTAGGGAGCTTCTAGGGTTAATTTTAGCTTTAGGGTAGTGTAGTAGACAACCCCAATTATTGATCTAGGCCCATCTTCGTATATTTCATGCCACCATTTCAACGCCAAATGCGATCAAATTAAAAAAAATCGTAACATTTTTCACAATTTTAGGTTTCTCACTGAAATTGTTTACAAACAGCTTGTGCAATTATGGCACAAATGGTTGTAAATGCTTCTCTGGAATCCCCTTTGTTCAGAAATAGCAGACATACTGTATATGGCTTTGGCGTTGCTTTTTGGTAATTACAAGGCCGCTAAATGCCGCTGCGCATCACACGTTTATTATGGCTAGCAGTGAAGGGGTTAATTAGCTTGTAGGGAGCTTGCAGGGTTAATTTTAGCTTTAGTGTAGAGATCAGCCTCTCACCTGACGCATCCCACCCCCTGATCCCTCCCAAACAGCTCTCTTCCCTCCCCCACCCCACAATTGTCCCCGCCATCTTAAGTACTGGCAGAAAGTCTGCCAGTACTAAAATAAAAGCTATCTTTTAATATTATTTTTTTTAGCATATTTACATATGCTGCTGTGTAGGATCCCCCCTTAGCACCCAACCTCCCTGAGCCCTCCCAAATAGCTCTCTAATCCTCCCCCTCTCACTATTTGGTGCCATTTTGGGTACCCGCAGCTGTCTGCCAGTACCCACTTTTCAAACTATTGTGCATTTTTTAATATATTTTTTATTTTTCTGTAGTGTAGCTGGCCCCCCCTCCCCCTCTCCTAGATCCCTTTTATAAATAAATTTCCCCCCACCACCCGCTCCCACCACACATCACCACCGGCTCCCACCACAACCGGTTTAGATCGCGGTGGCGCGCGCACGCAGCCCCACCTCCAAGCGTGCTCCTGCACGCACTGGAGACTAATCCGGCGGAAGATTCCCAGCGATGGGCCGCCCACCACCCTCTCTGCAGCTGCTCCCACCCACCAACGATCGGCACCATCGCTGGCCGATGCAGAGAGGGCCACAGAGTGGCCCTCTCTGCATCGGTGTGCCAGAAAAGGTATTGCTGTGATGCCTCAATATCGAGGCATCACGGCAATACCTTGAAAGCGGCTGGAAGCGATCAGGTTTGCTTCCAGCCGCTTTAAACACCTACTTCGTACAGGGTACGTCGATGGTCTTTAAAGACCAGTTTGTGTAAGACGTACCCTGTACGACATGAGTCGTTAAGGGGTTAAAGTAAACAGAGTGAAACTTTCACAGGAAATCAACAATGCAATGCAATGCTTTATTTGCCAAGGTGTGTACAGCAATTTAGTTGATAACAAACCATGCTATAGCATTGAAACTAAAGATAATGCAGCCGATTAAGTAATTTTTTGTTTGTTTGATAAGAATTACAATGCCATTTTGGCTACACCTTGACATATTTCCAGTATAGCATTTCTCTCTATCAGCAAATATTTACTAAAGTGCTATGATTGATCAATTAAAATGTAATTTGTTACTTCAGACCAGTGAGCAATTTTTTATTTTTTTATTTTATAACTTTATATATAAAAGCATGAGTATACAACAATGAAAGGTTAGGAATATTTAGTACAGACATTTCAGTTATCATTCTAAATCAAGCCGTTGTCACTGTATGTTGCATCATTCCTGGTCTGCGCCAAAAGATTAGACACATAATGTAAGCAAATGTCTCTCAGCTTTGTTAATTCTTGGTTTAAGCTTGCTGTACGACATCTACTCAGTGCTTCTATACTTTTCCAATATTTATAACAAAATAAATTAGAACAATAACAACCCTTCAGCAGGAGAGAGTAACCTAAGTAAGAGAGACAGTCATATGGTTATTAGGCTTCAATTTTCCTCTCCTGCTGACACGTGACCCACCTCCGGCATCCAGAAGTCCCTCTCAACCATTACAATGTTAAGATGGGCACTGCCCCAACCCGCAAGCCACTAGGGTTATCTGTGGTGACACTTTTATCTGTGGTGACACTTAGCCACCTACCATGTAGATTTTCTATTAGCATAAATTCAGTATTCCTAAATGGGTACCCAGAGCAATTTTGTTTTTAGTTCTGGAGATAAAGGAGTTGCAAAAATATGTGTACACATTTAAGTTATAAAACTCCAGTGGTAACACCTTTCACAGTTCTTATGTAAACATTTTGACCAGCAACATAACCAAAGATCAAAGTCTCTAAGGAAGTGCTGCAGCTATAGCACTCTTCCAGCGGTATAACGCCCTTACAGCATGACAAATTTGTCATGTGTGTGACAATTGGGAGCACTGGCAATATAGTTCAATTCAAACCGTCCCTGTATGTAATGTTATTAGTTTGCTGGAATATGGACAGTATTATTGTAATATTTGACTAAAGCTTTGACAGGTTTAATGACAATGCAAAAGGTGTGATCGAAACTAATATTGCTTTGGTTAAAGGGACCGTCAACATCAAAATTGTTATTGTTTAAAAAGATAGTTAATGCCTTTGCTACCCATTCCTCAGCTTTGCACAACCCACATTGTTCTAGTAATATACTCTATAATTCTGCCTATTTCTAAGCCACTACAGACATCCTCTTATCAGTTTCTTTTTATTTGCTTTTCACAACAGGGGGTGCTAGTTCATGTGGGCCATATAGATAACATTGTTCCCGTTTGAAGTTGTTCGGGACACAGCACTAATTAGCTAAAATGCAAGTCAATAGATAATAAATAAATAAATAGCCATATTGGCTGTGCAAAACTGGGGAATGGGTACTAAAAGGATTATCTATCTTTTTAAACAATAACAATTCTGGAGTTGACTGTCCCTTTAAGACACAGCATAGCAGTTACTGGCTAATTTTACTGACGACCTAGCTAAGATTGAAGCTAAAATTACCTAATATTAAAGGGCCATTAAACCCCAAAAAAATTCTTTCATGATTCAGATAGAGAATACAATTTTAAACAACTTTCTAATTTACTTTTATTATCTAATATGCTTCATTCTTTAGATATCCTGTGTTGAAGAAATAGCAATGCACATGAGTTAGCCACTCACATGAGGCATCTATATGCAACCACCAATCAGCAGCTACTGAACCTATCTAGATATGCTTTGCAGCAAAGGATATCAAGAGAATGAAGCACATTAGGTAATAGAAGTAACATAGTAACATAGTAGATAAGGTTGAAAAAAGACTGAAGTCCATCGAGTTCAACCTATACAAATCTAAAATACTTACAAAAAGCTCCAGTTAAGCTTAAATAACCCCATTAAAATGTGACCCATTTAATACTAGCAATCCTATCCATGAATTTTGTTTATATACAGAAATTTATCCAGACTATTTTTAAATGTATCTATGGTATTGGCATTCACTACCTCCTTTGGTAATGAGTTCCACAATTTTATTGCTCTTACAGTGAAAAAACGTTTCCGTTGCAGGAGATTAAATCTCCTTTCCTCCAACCTTAAATTATGACCTCTTGTCAGAAACAATTTTCTTGGAATAAAAAGAGCTTCTGCCATCTCTGTATATGGGCCTTGAATATATTTATATAAAGTAATCATGTCACCTCTCAAGCGCCTTTTTTCTAAAGAGAACAGACCCAGTTTGGCTAGCCTCTCCTCATAGGTTAATTTCTCCAATCCCCTTATTAGCTTTGTGGCCCTTCTCTGAACTTTTTCTAGTTCTGCAATATCTTTTTTAGCAATCGGTCCCCAGAACTGCACTCCAAACTCAAGGTGAGGTCTTACCAGGGCTTTATATAATGACAGAATTATGCTTTCCTCCCTTGAATCAATGCCTCTTTTAATACATGCTAGTATCTTATTAGCCTTTGAAGCCGCTGCCCTGCATTGTGCACTCATCTTTAGCTTGTTATCTATTACTACTCCCAAATCCCTTTCCTCCTGTGTTTGGCTAAGTCTTGTCCCATTTAAAAAATACGTAGCCTGCTTATTTTTACTTCCAAAATGTAGAACCTTACATTTTTCCGTATTAAATCTCATTTTCCATTCACTTGCCCATAGTTCTAATTTTAGCAAATCCCTTTGTAAAGAGAGTTCGTCCTGCTCTGACCTAATGACCTTACTTAACTTAGTATCATCTGCAAAAATAGAGATGTCGCAATTTAATCCTTGCTCCAAGTCATTTATAAAATTATTAAAAAGAACAGGGCCCAGTACTGATCCCTGGGGGACGCCACTGATTACCTTTGTCCAATCTGAGTATGATCCATTTACTACTACTCGTTGCTCCCTATCTTTTATCCAGTTATTTATCCATGAGTTAACATTTTCAGCTATTCACAGTCCCTTAATTTTGTGCATTAATCTCTCATGTGGCACTGTATCAAATGCCTTTGCAAAATCTAAGTATATCACATCAACTGATTCCCCTTTATCTATATTTTTACTTACTTCCTCGTAGAATCTAATTAGATTAGTTTGACATGATCTATTTCTCCTAAAGCCATGCTGATTAGAACTCATAATCTTGTTTACCCGAATATGCTCATCAATATAATCCCTTATAATCCCTTCAAATATCTTCCCCACTATTGATGTCAGACTAACTGGTCTATAGCTTCCTGGATCATCCCTGTTTCCCTTTTTGAAGAGTGGCACCACATCAGCTTTACGCCAATCCTGGGGTACCATGCCTGAGGATAATGAGTCTTGAAAAATTAAGAGTAAAGGTTTGTCTATAACAGTGCTAAGTTCCCTTAACACCCTTGGGTGTATTCCATCTGGGCCTGGAGTTTTATTTACCTTAATATTTTTTAGTTTTTTCCTGATATCCTCTAAACAAAACCCAGTTAGTGGTATGGACTGGCATGTTCTATTATGTTCCAAAGTATCATTCAATGGTTCCTCTCTTGTGTATACTGAAGAAAAAAACTGGTTTAGTACCTCAGCCTTCTCCCTGTCATTATTTATCATGCTACTCTCCACACATTTTAATGTACCTATATTATCCTTCTTAGATTTTTTGCTATTTATGTACTTAAAGAACCTTTTAGGGTTAGACTTAGAATCCTTGGCAATTAATTTTTCATTTTCAATTTTGGCTAATTTGATTGCTTTTTTGCATGCTTTGTTACATTCCTTATAAATATTGTATGCTGAGTCTGTACTATTTTCTTTTAATAATTTAAATGCCCTACGTTTTTTCCTAATTTCTCTTAACACATTTTTATTTAGCCATAACGGCTTAGTTTTTTTATTTTTATTTTTATAACCATATGGTATGTATTGATATGTATATTTATTTAACACATTTTTAAATATTATCAATTTATCCTCTGTATTTTTATTAGAAAATACATTGTCCCAATTTATATTATTTAATGATTTCCTTAAATCGTTGAATTTTGCTTTCTTGAAATTAAAAGTCTTAGTTAAGCCTTTAAAACACTGCATATGAAAAGAGATTTCAAATGTGACCATGTTATGATCACTGTTACCCAAATGTTCTTTAACTTCTATGTTTGATATTATATCTGTATTGTTTGATAGCACTAAATCCAATATAGCTTTACTCCTAGTTGGCTCCTCTATTAATTGTGACAAGAAGTTATCCCTGAGAACATTTAAAAATCTATCCCCCTTAGCTGAATTACTAGTTTCGTTGGCCCAGTTTATATCAGGGTAGTTAAAATCTCCCATAATTACAGCACTGTTATTAGCAGCCTTACCTATTTGGATAAGTAGTTGAGTTTCCTCCGGGTCACTAATGTTGGGAGGCTTGTAACATGTTCCTAGTAATATTTTTTTAGGATTTTTCCCCCCACTCTTTATTTCAACCCACAGGGTCTCTACATTGTCACTTGTATCATAAATATCTTCCCTTATTGTAGGTTTAAGGTCAGGTTTAATATACATGCAAATTCCTCCACCCCTTTTATTATTCCTGTCCCTCCTAAATAATGTATACCCCTCTAAGTTAACTGCCCAGTCATGTGAATCATCCCACCAAGTTTCAGTTATACTGATAACATCATAGTCCTCTTCTGCAACTAAGAGCGTCAGCTCCCCCATTTTACCTGTCATGCTTCTTGCATTTGTTGTCATACATTTAATTTTCATGTGCTTTCTGCTGCTACTTGGTGTACTTTCCTCTATACTTTCTAATGTGACATTTCTTAAGTCATCCCTTCCTTGAGATATTAAGGGAGTGACATATTCAGAGACTGATCTCTCTGTTCTTTTTTGTTCTAATTGACCCTCCCCCCCTTTGCCTAGTTTAAAAGGTTCTCTAAACGTGCTACCATCCTTTCCCCCAACACACCTGCACCCATGTCATTCAGGTGCAATCCATCCTTACTGTACAAATTGTACCCTAGTGAAAAATCAGCCCAGTGTTCTAAAAAGTCAAACCTCTCATTTCTTCTGTTATGTGTGATCAGTCCACGGGTCATCATTACTTCTGGGATATAACTCCTCCCCAACAGGAAATGCAAGAGGATTCACCCAGCAGAGCTGCATATAGCTCCTCCCCTCTACGTCAGTCCCAGTCATTCTCTTGCACCCAACGACTAGATAGGATGTGTGAGAGGACTATGGTTATCTCAGGGATACCTTCTAGACTTCAAATTATCTCCCCCAAGAGGGAGATTTCATCTGTCAAGATTGTCAACAAACCAGATAAAGAAAGAAGCGTTTCTACGCTGTGTACAAGATCTGTTATTAATGGGAGTGATCCATCCGGTTCCGCGGTCGGAACAAGGACAAGGGTTCTACTCAAACCTGTTTGTGGTTCCCAAAAAAGAGGGAACTTTCAGACCAATCTTAGACTTAAAGATTCTAAACAAATTCCTAAGAGTTCCATCGTTCAAAATGGAAACTATTCGGACAATCTTGCCCATGATCCAAAGGGGTCAGTACATGACCACAGTGGATTTAAAAGATGCTTACCTTCACATACCGATCCACAAAGATCATCACCGGTATCTACGGTTTGCCTTCCTAGACAGGCACTACCAGTTTGTAGCTCTTCCATTCGGATTGGCTACGGCCCCAAGAATCTTCACAAAGATTCTAGGTGCCCTCCTGGCGGTACTAAGACCGCGAGGGATTTCGGTAGCTCCGTACCTAGACGACATTCTAATACAAGCTTCAAGCTTCCAAGCTGCCAAGTCTCATACAGAGTTAGTTCTGGCATTTCTAAGGTCGCATGGATGGAAAGTGAACGAAAAGAAGAGTTCTCTTTTTCCTCTCACAAGAGTTCCTTTCTTGGGGACTCTTATAGATTCTGTAGAAATGAAGATTTACCTGACAGAGGACAGGTTAACAAAGCTTCAAGATGCATGCCGTGTCCTTCATTCCATTCAACACCCGTCAGTAGCTCAATGCATGGAGGTGATCGGCTTAATGGTAGCGGCAATGGACATAGTACCTTTTGCACGCCTACACCTCAGACCGCTGCAATTATGCATGCTAAGTCAGTGGAATGGGGATTACTCAGATTTGTCCCCTACTCTGAATCTGAATCAAGAGACCAGAAATTCTCTTCTATGGTGGCTTCATCGGCCACACCTGTCCAGGGGGATGCCATTCAGCAGGCCAGACTGGACAATTGTAACAACAGACGCCAGCCTTCTAGGTTGGGGCGCTGTCTGGAATTCTCTGAAGGCTCAGGGATTATGGAATCAGGAGGAGAGTCTCCTTCCAATAAACATTCTGGAATTGAGAGCAGTTCTCAATGCCCTTCTGGCTTGGCCCCAATTAACAACTCGGGGGTTCATCAGGTTTCAGTCGGACAATATCACGACTGTAGCTTACATCAACCATCAGGGAGGGACAAAAAGCTCCCTAGCAATGATGGAAGTATCAAAGATAATTCGATGGGCAGAGTCTCACTCTTGCCACCTGTCAGCAATCCACATCCCGGGAGTGGAGAACTGGGAGGCGGATTTCTTGAGTCGCCAGACTTTTCATCCGGGGGAGTGGGAACTTCATCCGGAGGTCTTTGCCCAAATACTTCGACGTTGGGGCAAACCACAGATAGATCTCATGGCGTCTCGCCAGAACGCCAAGCTTCCTCACTACGGGTCCAGATCCAGGGATCCGGGAGCGGTTCTGATAGATGCTTTGACAGCACCTTGGAACTTCGGGATGGCTTATGTGTTTCCACCCTTCCCGCTGCTTCCTCGATTGATTGCCAAAATCAAACAGGAGAGAGCATCAGTGATTCTAATAGCACCTGCATGGCCACGCAGGACTTGGTATGCAGATCTAGTGGACATGTCATCCTGTCCGCCTTGGTCTCTACCTCTAAGACAGGACCTTCTGATACAGGGTCCGTTCAAACATCAAAATCTAACTTCTCTGAAGCTGACTGCTTGGAAATTGAACGCTTGATTTTATCAAAACGTGGTTTTTCTGAGTCGGTTATTGATACCCTGATACAGGCTAGGAAGCCTGTTACCAGAAAGATTTACCATAAAATATGGCGTAAATACCTATACTGGTGTGAATCCAAACGTTACTCCTGGAGTAAGGTTAGGATCTCTAGGATCTTGTCCTTTCTACAAGAAGGCTTAGAAAAGGGTTTATCGGCTAGTTCATTAAAGGGACAGATTTCAGCTCTGTCCATCTTGTTACACAGGCGTCTGTCAGAAAATCCAGACGTCCAGGCCTTTTGTCAGGCTTTAGCTAGGATCAAACCTGTGTTTAAAGCTGTTGCTCCACCATGGAGTTTAAACTTAGTTCTTAACGTTTTACAGGGTGTTCCGTTTGAACCCCTTCATTCCATTGATATAAAATTGTTATCTTGGAAAGTTCTGTTTTTAATGGCTATTTCCTCAGCTCGAAGAGTCTCTGAGTTATCAGCATTACATTGTGATTCTCCTTATCTGATTTTTCACTCAGACAAGGTAGTTCTGCGTACTAAACCTGGGTTCTTACCAAAGGTAGTTACTAACAGGAATATCAATCAAGAGATTGTTGTTCCATCCTTGTGTCCAAATCCTTCTTCAAAGAAGGAACGTCTTCTACACAATCTGGATGTAGTTCGTGCCCTCAAGTTCTACTTGCAGGCAACTAAAGATTTTCGTCAAACTTCTTCCCTGTTTGTCGTTTATTCTGGACAGAGGAGAGGTCAAAAAGCTTCTGCTACCTCTCTCTCTTTTTGGCTTCGTAGCATAATACGTTTAGCCTATGAGACTGCTGGACAGCAGCCTCCTGAAAGAATTACAGCCCACTCCACTAGAGCTGTGGCTTCCACTTGGGCCTTTAAGAATGAGGCCTCTGTTGAACAGATTTGCAAGGCTGCAACTTGGTCTTCGCTTCATACTTTTTCCAAATTTTCCAAATTTGATACTTTTGCTTCTTCGGAGGCTATTTTTGGGAGAAAGGTTCTTCAGGCAGTGGTTCCTTCTGTATAATGAGCCTGCCTATCCCTCCCGTCATCCGTGTACTTTTGCTTTGGTATTGGTATCCCAGAAGTAATGATGACCCGTGGACTGATCACACATAACAGAAGAAAACATAATTTATGCTTACCTGATAAATTCCTTTCTTCTGTTGTGTGATCAGTCCACGGCCCGCCCTGTTTTTAAGGCAGGTAAATATTTTTTAAAATTATACTCCAGTCACCACTTCACCCTTGGTTACTCCTTTCTCGTTGATTCTTGGTCGAATGACTGGGACTGACGTAGAGGGGAGGAGCTATATGCAGCTCTGCTGGGTGAATCCTCTTGCATTTCCTGTTGGGGAGGAGTTATATCCCAGAAGTAATGATGACCCGTGGACTGATCACACAACAGAAGAAAGGAATTTATCAGGTAAGCATAAATTATGTTTTTTACACCATGTTTTTAGCCATGAATTAACAGACCTTAGCTCCTTCTGCCTTACTGAGTTAACACACGGCACTGGTAATATCTCAGAAAATATTACTTTGGAGGTCCTTGCTTTAAGCTTGCTACCTAACTCCCTGAAGTCATTTTTTAGGACTCTCCATCTCCCACTGATTCCTTCATTAGTACCAATATGCACCATGACTGCAGGATCAGACCCACATCCCTCTAACAATCTATCAATACGCTCCACAATATGCCTAACACGAGCCCCTGGAAGACAGCAAACTGTTCTATGTAAAGGGTCTGGATGACAAATTACCCTATCAACCTTCCTTATAATAGAGTCTCCTGCCACCAACATCTGCCTCTGGCCCTGACTTGTATGCCCCTCTTCCATGACTGAAGGACTGCCCACCATAGTATGCTCCTCTTCCACAGCTAAAGGACTGTTCACTATACTAGGCAACACGGCCCTCTCTGACACTGCCACCCCTGAACTGATATCCCCAACATCTTCACTTAATCTTGCAAATCTATTGGGGTGTACCAGCTCAGAACTGGCCTGTCTCTTCCGCTTACTTCGCCCTCTTACTGTGACCCAGCTACATCCTGGAGTCTCCTCATCTGAATCCTCCCCATTCCCACTGCTGGAACCATTAACAACCAGCTCAGTCCTATCCATTTCCCTTTCAAGTGTCTGAATTTCATGTAGTGTTGCAATTCGTTCCTCCAGATCCCCAATACGAGTTTCTAAAGAGACAATATGCTCGCACTTGCCACAAACATATAATCACAGAAGCGGCTGCTCCAGTGATGCAAACATGTGCCAAGCTGTACACTGAATGAGATTCTCGCACATTCTTAATAAAAGGTTTAACTTAAAAGTATTAAATAAATATTTTTCCCCTTGGTTACCCCAAAAACTTGTTTGCCTAACTACCTTGGTTAGCTAACTATTATACTTAAACAGACAATGTTACTTTAACAGAGAATCAATACAGCAAGCCTGAAAGAGCAAGCTCACAGAGTAAATGTGCTAAATTTATAGGCTTGCAAGGCCCACTAATTTACTTTCTAAGTAAATTAGAAAGTTGTTTTAAATTGAATGTTCTATCTAAATCACGAAAGAAAAAAATTGTGTTTCATGTCCCTTTAAACCTTTTTTTTCAATGTGTGCTGCACAAATTCTTATTAAATCAAGTTATGTTAAATTATTCAATTCATTTGTGCTTTGGATAGTTTATAAAATGTTATAATATTGCAAACTATTATACTGTCCCCACCCAACTACTTCATAATGCCACCAGTGTAATGATTAGTGAAATGAATTAATGCAAACTGATACAACTGATATTGATTTACACACTGACTTCATAATGGTTACATTTTCACTTTGTATTGTTGGATTAATCATTACATTTTATAAAATAATAAAGGATCATTTTCAACTGTGGCTTAAACTCATTCTTCGAGGGCAAACATACTTCTGTTTGCAGCATAAGCTGACATTTCTTCTGAAGACTTCTGTATAACAATAGTGTAGATCTCACCCGTTTGCTAACACAAACAGAAATAAAATTACCCCAAAATAGCACTCCCATTTGTTACTGGTTTTTGACAGAAGTGGGTGGTAGCAGAAGGAGGATGAGTCTTGTACCCACTTGGATAGTTGGAGTTTCAGGCTTTGGTTTTTTGTTTTTTTCAATGTCCATTTCATAGTCTTTATTAATCCCTTAATGACCGGACCATTTTTCAATTTTCTTACCCTTAATGACAATGGCTATTTTTAAATTTCTGCAGTGTTTGTGTTTAGCTGTAATTTTCCTCTTACTCATTTACTGTACCCACACATATTATATACCGTTTTTCTCGCCATTAAATGGACTTTCTAAAGATACCATTATTTTCATCATATCTTATAATTTACTATAAAAATAATACAAAATATGAGGGAAAAAATGGAAAAAAACACACTTTTTCTAACTTTGACCCCCAAAATCTGTTACATATCTACAACCACCAAAAAACACCCATTCTAAATAGTTTCTAAATTTTGTCCTGAGTTTAGAAATACCCAATGTTTACATGTTCTTTTTTTTTTTTTTGCAAGTTATAGGGCAAAAAATACAAGTAGCACTTTGCTATTTCCAAACCACTTTTCTTTCATGTAATTAGCAAGAGTCCATGAGCTAGTGACGTATGGGATATACATTCCTACCAGGAGGGGCAAAGTTTCCCAAACCTCAAAATGCCTACAAATACACCCCTCACCACACCCACAAATCAGTTTTACAAACTTTGCCTCCTATGGAGGTGGTGAAGTAAGTTTGTGCTAGATTCTACGTTGATATGCGCTCCACAGCAGGTTGGAGCCCGGTTTTCCTCTCAGCGTGCAGTGAATGTCAGAGGGATGTGAGGAGAGTATTGCCTATTGAATTCAATGATCTCCTTCTACGGGGTCTATTTCATAGGTTCTCTGTTATCGGTCGTAGAGATTCATCTCTTACCTCCCTTTTCAGATCGACGATATACTCTTATATATATACCATTACCTCTGCTGATTTTCGTTTCAGTACTGGTTTGGCTTTCTACAACATGTAGATGAGTGTCCTGGGGTAAGTAAGTCTTATTTTCTGTGACACTCTAAGCTATGGTTGGGCACTTTTTTATAAAGTTCTAAATATATGTATTCAAACATTTATTTGCCTTGACTCAGGATGTTCAACATTCCTTATTTCAGACAGTCAGTTTCATATTTGGGATAATGCATATGAATAAATCAATTTTTTCTTACCTTAAAATTTGACTTTTCCCTGTGGGCTGTTAGGCTCGCGGGGGCTGAAAATGCTTCATTTTATTGCGTCATTCTTGGCGCGGACTTTTTTGTCGCAAAATTTTTTTCCTGTTTCCGGCGTCATACGTGTCGCCGGAAGTTGGGTCATTTTTGACGTTCTTTTGCGCCAAAAGTGTCGGCGTTCCGGATGTGGTGTCATTTTTGGCGACAAAAGCATTTAGGCGACAAATAATGTGGGCGTCTTTTTTGGCGCTAAAAAAATATGGGCGTCACTATTGTCTCCACATTATTTAAGTCTCATTATTTATTGCTTCTGGTTGCTAGAAGCTTGTTCTCTGGCATTTTTTCCCATTCCTGAAGCTGTCATTTAAGGAATTTGATCAATTTTGCTTTATATGTTGTTTTTTCTATTACATATTGCAAGATGTCCCACGTTGAAACTGAGTCAGAAGATACTTCTGGAAAATCGCTGCCTGGTACTGGAGCTACCAAAGCTAAGTGTATCTGCTGTAAACTTATGGTATCTGTTCCTCCAGCTGTTGTTTGTACTGATTGTCATGACAAACTTGTTAATGCAGATAATATTTCCTTTAGTACTGTTACATTACCTGTTGCTGTTCCGTCAACATCTAATACTCAGAGTGTTCCTGATAACATAAGAGATTTTGTTTCTAAATCCATTAAGAAGGCTATGTCTGTTATTCCTCCTTCTAGTAAACGTAAAAAGTCTTTTAAAACTAATCATTTTTCAGATGAATTTTTAAATGAACATCATCATTCTGATAATGGTTCTTCTGGTTCAGAGGATTCTGTCTCAGAAGTTGATGCTGATAAATCTTCATATTTATTTAAAATGGAATTTATTCGTTCTTTACTTAAAGAAGTCCTAATTGCATTAGAAATTGAGGATTCTGGTCCTCTTGATACTAAATCTAAACGTTTAGATAAGGTTTTTAAATCTCCTGTAGTTATTCCAGAAGTTTTTCCTGTCCCTGGTGCTATTTCTGAAGTAATTTCCAGGGAATGGAATAATTTGGGTAATTCATTTACTACTCCTAAACGTTTTAAGCAATTATATCCTGTGCCATCTGACAGATTAGAGTTTTGGGACAAAATCCCTAAGGTTGATGTGGCTGTCTCTACTCTTGCTAAGCGTACTACTATTACTACGGCAGATGGTACTTCCTTTGAGGATCCTTTAGATAGGAAAATTGAATCCTTTCTAAGAAAAGCTTACTTGTGTTCAGGTAATCTTCTTAGACCTGCTATATCTTTAGCGGATGTTGCTGCAGCTTCAACTTTTTGGTTAGAAGCTTTAGCGCAACAAGTAACAGATCATAATTCTCATAGCATTATTATTCTTCTTCAACATGCTAATAATTTTATTTGTGATGCCATCTTTGATATCATTAGAGTTGATGTCAGGTATATGTCTCTAGCTATTTTAGCTAGAAGAGCTTTATGGCTTAAAACTTGGAATGCTGATATGTCTTCTAAGTCTACTCTGCTTTCCCTTTCTTTCCAGGGTAATAAATTATTTGGTTCTCAGTTGGATTCTATTATCTCAACTGTTACTGGTGGGAAAGGAACTTTTTTACCACAGGATAAAAAATCTAAAGGTAAATTTAGGTCTAATAATCGTTTTCGTTCCTTTCGTCACAACAAGGAACAAAAGCCTGATCCTTCATCCTCAGGAGCGGTATCAGTTTGGAAACCATCTCCAGTCTGGAATAAATCCAAGCCTTTTAGAAAATCAAAACCAGCTCCTAAGTCCACATGAAGGTGCGGCCCTCATTCCAGCTCAGCTGGTAGGGGGCAGATTACGTTTTTTCAAAGAAATTTGGATCAATTCCGTTCACAATCTTTGGATTCAGAACATTGTTTCAGAAGGGTACAGAATTGGCTTCAAGATAAGGCCTCCTGCAAAGAGATTTTTTTCTTTCCCATGTCCCAGTAAACCCAGCGAAGGCTCAAGCATTTCTGAAATGTGTTTCAGATCTAGAGTTGGCTGGAGTAATTATGCCAGTTCCAGTTCTGGAACAGGGGCTGGGGTTTTATTCAAATCTCTTCATTGTACCAAAGAAGGAGAATTCCTTCAGACCAGTTCTGGATCTAAAAATATTGAATCGTTATGTAAGGATACCAACATTCAAAATGGTAACTGTAAGGACTATCCTGCCTTTTGTTCAGCAAGGGCATTATATGTCTACAATAGATTTACAGGATGCATATCTGCATATTCCGATTCATCCAGATCACTTTCAGTTTCTGAGATTCTCTTTCCTAGACAAGCATTACCAGTTTGTGGCTCTGCCGTTTGGCCTAGCAACAGCTCCAAGAATTTTTACAAAGGT
Organism: Bombina bombina; assembly: GCF_027579735.1. Classification (NCBI taxonomy): domain Eukaryota; kingdom Metazoa; phylum Chordata; class Amphibia; order Anura; family Bombinatoridae; genus Bombina; species Bombina bombina. Next base: position 167,506,360 of record NC_069502.1, read on the forward strand.
TCTCGGTGCCCTTCTGTCTGTAATCAGAGAACAGGGTATTGTGGTATTTCCTTATTTGGACGATATCTTGGTACTTGCTCAGTCTTCACATTTAGCAGAATCTCATACGAATCGACTTGTGTTGTTTCTTCAAGATCATGGTTGGAGGATCAATTTACCAAAAAGTTCATTGATTCCTCAGACAAGGGTAACCTTTTTAGGTTTCCAGATAGATTCAGTGTCCATGACTCTGTCTCTGACAGACAAGAGACGTCTAAAATTGATCTCAGCTTGTCGAAACCTTCAGTCACAATCATTCCCTTCGGTAGCCTTATGCATGGAAATTCTAGGTCTTATGACTGCTGCATCGGACGCGATCCCCTTTGCTTGTTTTCACATGCGACCTCTTCAGCTCTGTATGCTGAACCAGTGGTGCAGGGATTACACAAAGATATCTCAATTAATATCTTTAAAACCGATTGTACGACACTCTCTGACGTGGTGGACAGATCACCATCGTTTAGTTCAGGGGGCTTCTTTTGTTCTTCCGACCTGGACTGTAATTTCAACAGATGCAAGTCTTACAGGTTGGGGAGCTGTGTGGGGGTCTCTGACAGCACAAGGGGTTTGGGAATCTCAGGAGGTGAGATTACCAATCAATATTTCTTTCATGTAATTAGCAAGAGTCCATGAGCTAGTGACGTATGGGATATACATTCCTACCAGGAGGGGCAAAGTTTCCCAAACCTCAAAATGCCTATAAATACACCCCTCACCACACCCACAATTCAGTTTTACAAACTTTGCCTCCGATGGAGGTGGTGAAGTAAGTTTGTGCTAGATTCTACGTTGATATGCGCTCCGCAGCAAGTTGGAGCCCGGTTTTCCTCTCAGCGTGCAGTGAATGTCAGAGGGATGTGAGGAGAGTATTGCCTATTTGAATGCAGTGATCTCCTTCTAAGGGGTCTATTTCATAGGTTCTCTGTTATCGGTCGTAGAGATTCATCTCTTACCTCCCTTTTCAGATCGACGATATACTCTTATATATACCATTACCTCTGCTGATTCTCGTTTCAGTACTGGTTTGGCTATCTGCTATATGTAGATGAGTGTCCTGGGGTAAGTAAGTCTTATTTTCTGTGACACTCCTAGCTATGGTTGGGCACTTTGTTTATAAAGTTCTAAATATATGTATTCAAACATTTATTTGCCTTGACTCAGAATGTTCAACTTTCCTTATTTTCAGACAGTCAGTTTCATATTTGGGATAATGCATTTTAATTTAACATTTTTCTTACCTTAAAATTTGACTTTTTCCCTGTGGGCTGTTAGGCTCGCGGGGGCTGAAAATGCTTCATTTTATTGCGTCATTCTTGGCGCGGACTTTTTTGGCGCAAAAATTCTATTTCCGTTTCCGGCGTCATACGTGTCGCCGGAAGTTGCGTCATTTTTTGACGTTATTTTGCGCCAAAAATGTCGGCGTTCCGGATGTGGCGTCATTTTTTGCGCCAAAAAGCATTTACGCGCCAAATAATGTGGGCGTCTTATTTGGCGCGAAAAAATATGGGCGTCACTTTTGTCTCCACATTATTTAAGTCTCATTTTTTATTGCTTCTGGTTGCTAGAAGCTTGTTCTTTGGCATTTTTTCCCATTCCTGAAACTGTCATTTAAGGAATTTGATCAATTTTGCTTTATATATATGTTGTTTTTTCTCTTACATATTGCAAGATGTCTCACGTTGCATCTGAGTCAGAAGATACTACAGGAAAATCGCTGTCAAGTGCTGAATCTACCAAAGCTAAGTGTATCTGCTGTAAACTTTTGGTAGCTATTCCTCCAGCTGTTTTTTGTATTGATTGTCATGACAAACTTGTTAAAGCAGATAATATTTCCTTTAGTAAAGTACCATTGCCTGTTGCAGTTCCTTCAACATCTAAGGTGCAGAATGTTCCTGATAATATAAGAGATTTTGTTTCAGAATCCATAAAGAAGGCTATGTCTGTTATTTCTCCTTCTAGTAAACGTAAAAAATCTTTTAAAACTTCTCTCCCTACAGATGAATTTTTAACTGAACATCATCATTCTGATTCTGATGATTCCTCTGGTTCAGAGGATTCTGTCTCAGAGGTTGATTCTGATAAATCTTCAATTTAAAATGGAATTTATTCGTTCTTTACTTAAAGAAGTACTAATTGCTTTAGAAATAGAGGATTCTGGTCCTCTTGATACTAATTCTAAACGTTTAGATAAGGTATTTAAAGCTCCTGTGGTTATTCCAGAAGTTTTTCCTGTTCCTAATGCTATTTCTGCAGTAATTTCCAAAGAATGGGATAATTTGGGTAATTCATTTACTCCTTCTAAACGTTTTAAGCAATTATATCCTGTGCCGTCTGACAGATTAGAATTTTGGGACAAGATGGGGCTATTTCTACCCTTGCTAAACGTACTACTATTCCTACGTCAGATGGTACTTCGTTTAAGGATCCTCTAGATAGGAAAATTGAGTCCTTTCTAAGAAAAGCTTATCTGTGTTCAGGTAATCTTCTTAGACCTGCTATATCTTTGGCTGATGTTGCTGCAGCTTCAACTTTTTGGTTGGAAACTTTAGCGCAACAAGTAACACATCGTGATTCTCATGATATTATTATTCTTCTTCAGCATGCTAATAATTTTATCTGTGATGCCATTTTTGATATTATCAGAGTTGATGTCAGGTTTATGTCTCTAGCTATTTTAGCTAGAAGAGCTTTATGGCTTAAAACTTGGAATGCTGATATGGCTTCTAAATCAACTTTACTTTCCATTTCTTTCCAGGGTAACAAATTATTTCAACTGTTACTGGTGGGAAAGGAACTTTTTTACCACAGGATAAAAAATCTAAAGGTAAAAACAGGGCTAATAATCGTTTTCGTTCCTTTCGTTTCAACAAAGAACAAAAGCCTGATCCTTCATCCTCAGGAGCAGTTTCAGTTTGGAGACCATCTCCAGTCTGGAATAAATCCAAGCCAGCTAGAAAGGCAAAGCCTGCTTCTAAGTCCACATGAAGGTGCGGCCCTCATTCCAGCTCAGCTGGTAGGGGGCAGGTTACGTTTTTTCAAGGAAATTTGGATCAATTCTGTTCACAATCTTTGGATTCAGAGCATTGTTTCAGAAGGGTACAGAATTGGTTTCAAGTTGAGACCTCCTGCAAAGAGATTTTTTCTTTCCCGTGTCCCAGTAAATCCAGTAAAAGCTCAAGCATTTCTGAAATGTGTTTCAGATCTAGAGTTGACTGGAGTAATTATGCCAGTTCCAGTTCCGGAACAGGGGATGGGGTTTTATTCAAATCTCTTCATTGTACCAAAGAAGGAGAATTCTTTCAGACCAGTTCTGAATCTAAAAATATTGAATCATTATGTAAGGATACCAACGTTCAAGATGGTAACTGTAAGGACTATCTTACCTTTTGTTCAGCAAGGGAATTATATGTCCACAATAGATTTACAGGATGCATATCTGCATATTCCGATTCATCCAGATCATTATCAGTTCCTGAGATTCTCGTTTCTGGACAAGCATTACCAGTTTGTGGCTCTGCCGTTTGGCCTAGCTACAGCTCCAAGAATTTTTATAAAGGTTCTCGGTGCCCTGCTGTCTGTAATCAGAGAACAGGGTATTGTGGTATTTCCTTATTTGGACGATATCTTGGTACTTGCTCAGTCTTTACATTTAGCAGAATCTCATACGAATCGACTTGTGTTGTTTCTTCAAGATCATGGTTGGAGGATCAATTTACCAAAAAGTTCTTTGATTCCTCAGACAAGGGTAACCTTTCTGGGTTTCCAGATGGATTCAGTGTCCATGACTCTGTCTTTAACAGACAAGAGACGTCTAAAGTTGATTACAGCTTGTCGAAACCTTCAGTCACAATCATTCCCTTCGGTAGCCTTATGCATGGAAATTCTACGTCTTATGACTGCTGCATCGGACGCGATCCCCTTTGCTCGTTTTCACATGCGACCTCTTCAGCTCTGTATGCTGAAGCAATGGTGCAAGGATTACACGAAGATATCTCAATTAATATCTTTAAAACCGATTGTTCGACACTCTCTAACATGGTGGACAGATCACCATCGTTTAATTCAGGGGGCTTCTTTTGTGCTTCCGACCTGGACTGTAATTTCAACAGATGCAAGTCTCACAGGTTGGGGAGCTGTGTGGGGATCTCTGACGGCACAAGGAGTTTGGGAATCTCAGGAGGTGAGATTACCGATCAATATTTTGGAACTCCGTGCAATTTTCAGAGCTCTTCAGTTTTGGCCTCTTCTGAAGAGAGAATCGTTCATTTGTTTTCAGACAGACAATGTCACAACTGTGGCATACATCAATCATCAAGGAGGGACTCACAGTCCTCTGGCTATGAAAGAAGTATCTCGAATTTTGGTTTGGGCGGAATCCAGCTCCTGTCTAATCTCTGCGGTTCATATCCCAGGTGTAGACAATTGGGAAGCGGATTATCTCAGTCGCCAAACGTTGCATCCGGGCGAATGGTCTCTTCACCCAGAGGTATTTCTTCAGATTGTTCAAATGTGGGAACTTCCAGAAATAGATCTGATGGCGTCCCATCTAAACAAGAAACTTCCCAGGTATCTGTCCAGATCCCGGGATCCTCAGGCGGAGGCAGTGGATGCATTATCACTTCCTTGGAAGTATCATCCTGCCTATATCTTTCCGCCTCTAGTTCTTCTTCCAAGAGTAATCTCCAAGATTCTGAAGGAATGCTCGTTTGTTCTGCTGGTAGCTCCGGCATGGCCTCACAGGTTTTGGTATGCGGATCTTGTCCGGATGGCCTCTTGCCAACCGTGGACTCTTCCGTTAAGACCAGACCTTCTGTCACAAGGTCCTTTTTTCCATCAGGATCTGAAATCCTTAAATTTAAAGGTATGGAGATTGAACGCTTGATTCTTGGTCAAAGAGGTTTCTCTGACTCTGTGATTAATACTATGTTACAGGCTCGTAAATCTGTATCTCGAGAGAGATATATTATAGAGTCTGGAAGACTTATATTTCTTGGTGTCTTTCTCATCATTTTTCCTGGCATTCTTTTAGAATACCGAGAATTTTACAGTTCCTTCAGGATGGTTTAGATAAGGGTTTGTCCGCAAGTTCTTTGAAAGGACAAATCTCTGCTCTTTCTGTTCTTTTTCACAGAAAGATTGCTATTCTTCCTGATATTCATTGTTTTGTACAAGCTTTGGTTCGTATAAAACCTGTCATTAAGTCAATTTCTCCTCCTTGGAGTTTGAATTTGGTTCTGGGAGCTCTTCAAGCTCCTCCGTTTGAACCTATGCATTCATTGGACATTAAATTACTTTCTTGGAAAGTTTTGTTCCTTTTGGCCATCTCTTCTGCCAGAAGAGTTTCTGAATTATCTGCTCTTTCTTGTGAGTCTCCTTTTCTGATTTTTCATCAGGATAAGGCGGTGTTGCGAACTTCTTTTGAATTTTTACCTAAAGTTGTGAATTCCAACAACATTAGTAGAGAAATTGTGGTTCCTTCATTATGTCCTAATCCTAAGAATTCTAAGGAGAAATCGTTGCATTCTTTGGATGTTGTTAGAGCTTTGAAATATTATGTTGAAGCTACGAAATCTTTTCGTAAGACTTCTAGTCTATTTGTTATCTTTTCCGGTTCTAGAAAAGGCCAGAAAGCTTCTGCCATTTCTTTGGCATCTTGGTTGAAATCTTTCATTCATCTTGCCTATGTTGAGTCGGGTAAAACTCCGCCTCAGAGAATTACAGCTCATTCTACTAGGTCAGTTTCTACTTCCTGGGCGTTTAGGAATGAAGCTTCGGTTGACCAGATCTGCAAAGCAGCAACTTGGTCCTCTTTGCATGCTTTTACTAAATTCTACCATTTTGATGTATTTTCTTCTTCTGAAGCAGTTTTGGTAGAAAAGTACTTCAGGCAGCGGTTTCAGTTTGAATCTTCTGCTTATGTTTTTCGTTAAACTTTATTTTGGGTGTGGATTATTTTCATCAGGAATTGGCTGTCTTTATTTTATCCCTCCCTCTCTAGTGACTCTTGTGTGGAAAGATCCACATCTTGGGTAGTCATTATCCCATACGTCACTAGCTCATGGACTCTTGCTAATTACATGAAAGAAAACATAATTTATGTAAGAACTTACCTGATAAATTCATTTCTTTCATATTAGCAAGAGTCCATGAGGCCCGCCCTTTTTTGTGGTGGTTATGATTTTGTATAAAGCACAATTATTCCAATTCCTTATTTTATATGCTTTCGCACTTTTTTATCACCCCACTTCTTGGCTATTCGTTAAACTGAATTGTGGGTGTGGTGAGGGGTGTATTTATAGGCATTTTGAGGTTTGGGAAACTTTGCCCCTCCTGGTAGGAATGTATATCCCATACGTCACTAGCTCATGGACTCTTGCTAATATGAAAGAAATGAATTTATCAGGTAAGTTCTTACATAAATTATGTTTTTGGAACTCCGTGCAATTTTCAGAGCTCTTCAGTCTTGGCCTCTTCTAAAGAGAGAATCGTTCATTTGTTTTCAGACAGACAATGTCACAACTGTGGCATACATCAATCATCAAGGAGGGACTCACAGTCCTCTGGCTATGAAAGAAGTATCTCAAATTCTGGTATGGGCGGAATCCAGCTCCTGTCTAGTTTCTGCGGTTCATATCCCAGGTATAGACAATTGGGAAGCGGATTATCTCAGTCGCCAAACGTTACATCCGGGCGAATGTTCTCTTCACCCAGAGGTATTTCTTCAGATTGTTCAAATGTGGGGACTTCCAGAAATATATCTGATGGCCTCTAATCTACACAAGAAACTTCCCAGGTATCTGTCCAGATCCAGGGATCCTCAAGCGGAAGCAGTGGATGCATTGTCACTTCCTTGGAAGTATCATCCTGCCTATATCTTTCCGCCTCTAGTTCTTCTTCCAAGAGTAATCTCCAAGATTCTGAAGGAATGCTCGTTTGTTCTGCTGGTGGCTCCAGCATGGCCTCACAGGTTTTGGTATGCAGATCTTGTCCGGATGGCCTCTTGCCAACCGTGGACTCTTCCGTTAAGACCAGACCTTCTGTCGCAAGGTCCTTTTTTCCATCAGGATCTCAAATCCTTAAATTTAAAGGTATGGAGATTGAACGCTTGATTCTTAGTCAAAGAGGTTTCTCTGACTCTGTGATTAATACTATGTTACAGGCTCGTAAATCTGTATCTAGGGAGATATATTATAGAGTCTGGAAGACTTATATTTCTTGGTGTCTTTCTCATCATTTTTCCTGGCATTCTTTTAGAATTCCGAGAATTTTACAGTTTCTTCAGGATGGTTTGGATAAAGGTTTGTCTGCAAGTTCCTTGAAAGGACAAATCTCTGCTCTTTCTGTTCTTTTTCGCAGAAAGATTGCTAATCTTCCTGATATTCATTGTTTTGTACAAGCTTTGGTTCGTATAAAACCTGTTATTAAATCAATTTCTCCTCCTTGGAGTTTGAATTTGGTTCTGGGGGCTCTTCAAGCTCCTCCGTTTGAACCTATGCATTCATTGAACATTAAATTACTTTCTTGGAAAGTTTTGTTCCTTTTGGCCATCTCTTCTGCCAGAAGAGTTTCTGAATTATCTGCTCTTTCTTGTGAGTCTCCTTTTCTGATTTTTCACCAGGATAAGGCGGTGTTGCGAACTTCTTTTCAATTTTTACCTAAGGTTGTGAATTCCAACAACATTAGTAGAGAAATTGTGGTTCCTTCATTATGTCCTAATCCTAAGAATTCTAAGGAGAAATCATTGCATTCTTTGGATGTAGTTAGAGCTTTGAAATATTATGTTGAAGCTACTAAGAATTTCCGAAAGACTTCTAGTCTATTTGTTATCTTTTCCGGTTCTAGGAAAGGTCAGAAGGCCTCTGCCATTTCTTTGGCATCTTGGTTGAAATCTTTAATTCATCATGCTTATGTCGAGTCGGGTAAAACTCTGCCTCAAAGTATTACAGCTCATTCTACTAGGTCAGTTTCTACTTCCTGGGTGTTTAGGAATGAAGCTTCGGTTGATCAGATTTGCAAAGCAGCAACTTGGTCTTCTTTGCATACTTTTACTAAATTCTACCATTTTGATGTGTTTTCTTCTTCTGAAGCTGTTTTTGGTAGAAAAGTACTTCAGGCAGCTGTTTCAGTTTGAATCTTCTGCTTATAATTTCAGTTTTTTTCATTATAAAATTTAAACTTTATTTTGGGTGTGGATTATTTTTCAGCGGAATTGGCTGTCTTTATTTTATCCCTCCCTCTCTAGTGACTCTTGCGTGGAAAGATCCACATCTTGGGTAGTCATTATCCCATACGTCACTAGCTCATGGACTCTTGCTAATTACATGAAAGAAAACCTAATTTATGTAAGAACTTACCTGATAAATTAATTTCTTTCATATTAGCAAGAGTCCATGAGGCCCGCCCTTTTTTGTGGTGGTTATGATTTTTTTGTATAAAGCACAATTATTCCAATTCCTTATTTTTTATGCTTTCGCATTTTTTTCTTATCACCCAACTTCTTGGCTATTCGTTAAACTGATTTGTGGGTGTGGTGAGGGGTGTATTTGTAGGCATTTTGAGGTTTGGGAAACTTTGCCCCTCCTGGTAGGAATGTATATCCCATACGTCACTAGCTCATGGACTCTTGCTAATATGAAAGAAATTAATTTATCAGGTAAGTTCTTACATAAATTATGTTTTTTTCAAAATTAGCGCTAGTTACATTGGAACATTGATATCTTTCAGGAATCCCTGAATATCACTTGACATATATTTTTATTTAGAAGACATTCCAAAGTATTGATCTAGGCCCATTTTGGTATATTTCATGCCACCATTTCACCGCCAAATGCGATCAAATAAAAAAAATTGTTGACTTTTTGACAATTTTTTTCACAAACTTTAGGATTCTCGCTGAATTTATTTACAAACATCTTGTGCAATTATGGCATAAATGGTTGTAAATGCTTCTCTGGGATCCCTTTTGTTCAGAAATAGCAGACATATATGACTTTGGCGTTGCTTTTTGGTAATAATAAGGCAGTTAAATGCTGCTGCGCACCACACTTGTAATATGCCCAGCAGTTAAGGGGTTAATTAGGTAGCTTGTAGGGTTCATTTTTATCTTTAGTGTAGAGATCAGCCTCCCACCTGACACATCCCACCCCCTGATCCCCCCCTGACCTCCCTCAAACAGCACTCTTCCCTCCCCCACCTCACAATTGTCACCGCCATCTTAAGTACTGGCAGAAAGTCTGCCAGTACTGAAATAAAAATCATTTTTTTTTTTTTTTTTTTTTTTTTTTTTCATACTGTCTGCAGTCTGCATCCCCCCTTACCCCACAACCTCCCTGATCCCCCCATACATCTCTCTAACCCTCCCCCTCTACCTATTTGCCGCCATCTTGGGTACTGGCAGCTGTCTGCCAGTACCCAATTTGCCCCCAAAAATATTTTTTTTTTTAACTTTTTTAGATTAAAAATTTGTTTTCTGTAGTGTAGCTGGCCCCCCTTAATAATCTACATCCCTCCCCCTCCCAGATCCCTTACTAAACAAAGAAGATCCCCATGCATCTGCATTGATTAGAATTTTTTTTTCATTTTGTTCCGGGCATATTTTGAATGCGCCCCCCCCCCCCCCCCCCCCCCGGGCCGCAACCGGCGAAATTGGCATTACTGATCGTGAGTTAGAGAAATATGGAGCATATCCTTACCGCTCCTCAAACAAGATGCCCACCCACCAACGAATGTATGATCGCCATAGTCCGATGCAGAGAGGGCCCTTTCTGCATCGGTGGGTAAAATAAGGGATTGCAGTGATGCCTCAATATTGAGGGATTGCAGTGATGCCTCAATATTGAGGCATCACTACAATCCCTTGTAAGCAGCTGGAAGCGATCATGATCGCTTCCAGCGCTTCTAACAACAGAGGACGTACCAGGTACGTCAATTGTCATTAAGGGAATGTTTTTCTATGACGTACCTGGTAAGTCCTCTGTCATTAAGGGGTTAATGAGATATGATATGGTCCAAGATTGGGAAATTTCATTATGGTTTTTTTTATTCACTTAGAATTGGCTATTCAGGCTCTTTATATCTGTTGCTGTAAAGTAGACATGAAACAAATATGTTGCTTCATTATTCATTCATAAACAGAAAAAATTAAGGAAGCCACATTTGGACATTTGTGACAGCAAACTGATTGAACAAATGGAGCACTTGTTCATTCATTTACTTTCTGTATATATTACATATATAAACAAACAAATTGAATGAACAAATGGTGCCAAAATGTATTTTATTTGTTTGAATCATCTCATTGTGAATCTACAAATGTTTGCACCTGCCTACTATAAAGCATTAATCTGATCATTAGTGTTTTGTGAAGTGCAACAAACTAAGATCTGTTCATATCTAGATCTTAGTGTGTTGCACTTTCACAAGGAGAAATCCTGATTTGAAAATGTCTGAATGCCGCTAGTGGTGGTCATATTCATTATTTGTTTGCTAACAAAATAGAAAAATGCATATCCCTAAAATTAAACGACTTACTTAAATGCTAAGATTTAGTTAACTTATTCCTCACCCTTATTATTTAATATATATAGATTTCTACATATACCGTGTAAAGAATTAGTGTTTTGTTTAAAAGGAAATAAAATCCAATATTTGTCTTTCATGATTTTTTTTAGAATATACAATTTTAAACAACATTCCAATTTATTTCTATTATCAATTTTACTTTGTTCTCTTACATGGAAACATAGAAACATAGATATTGACGGCAGATAAGAGCCATAGGCCCAGCAAGTCTCTTGGTATCCTATGTTGAAAAGCAGAAAGAATTCCCAAAAAGCCTGCATGGGCACCTTTTGATAATAATCTAGTAAGGTGATCACAGTAGCAGCAGTGGTCACCTGGCTAAAACCTTAACAAAAATAAATGTTTTTTTTGTTGCAGCCTTCTCACTTGCAATGAAATCTAAATAATATATATTAATGGTTTATTCTGAATGTGCTCAGCCTGCTAATATATATATATATATATATATACATACATACATACATACATACATACATACATACATACATACATACATACATACAGGGTTAAAAATTTCCACTAGCCATTGGCGAGTGGAAATTTAACAGTGGCGAGTTAAAGTTTTAATCATGTGATCAAGGGGAACACCCCCAAAATGTTGTGATGTTACCTGTATCCCCACGTTTGAAACGATAAAGGCATTTTTACATTTTGCGAATCCCCCCTTTTTTGTCTGTTTTACAGCTGTTGTCTTCCCCAGAACCATAGATAATGTTAATTGCCATACTTATTTTTGTTAATGTATTACTGTATGTTGCATTATTTAAGTTATGGTATAAAAAAATGACTGCACAATAAGGTGTTTAACAATGCAGGGTGTGAGGTGTGGGTTGGGTAGTGTGTAGCTTTGGTCTTGAAATTTTGAGCCCTGTATGTACAGTATGTATGTTTGTGTGTATATGTGTGTGTATATGTATGTCTATATATATATATATTGTGCAGGTCAGTCACAAAAACATGACTTAGCAGCTAAGGGGATTAATTCAAGTTTTTCCTTCAAAATTATTAATTTGTTGCTAATATATTTAAATAATGCTCTTGTTCCTTTAAACGGACAAAGTCAGAGGGATTATTTATTTTTTGTCTTGTCCTGTTATCTAGCACACTGAAATGTTCTGTAGTTTGTTTTTTATACAACTTGTCCTATGAGTGATTCACCTGTGCTTATAAGTAATTCAGATAGTGAAATATGTCAGGTAAATGTTCTAAAGGTAATGTCTGGACACAACACTCTAGCCCTTCTCATTATGTGTTATTCTGTTTCGTGAAATTGTGTGATCATTGTAGCTATTGTCATTCTGTTGTGGAATCTGGTGCCTTCAGAATGCTTAAGTTATCTAGGCCTTTTTTGTAGAAATATTTCCTGTTACTTCCTGCTGTTGCATGTTTGTGTTTTGTGTTGATTGTTTTATCATTTTATTGCATTGAACAGGATGCAGTTTTACTGTTAAAGGGATACTAAACCCAAATTTTTTTTTTTTAATGATTTGGATAGAACATGCAATTTTAAGCATCTTTCTAATTTACTTCTATTATCATTTCTTTCATGTAATTGGCAAGAGTCCATGAGCTAGTGACGTATGGGATATACATTCCTACCAGGAGGGGCAAAGTTTCCCAAACCTCAAAATGCCTATAAATACACCCCTCACCACACCCACAAATCAGTTTTACAAACTTTGCCTCCTATGGAGGTGGTGAAGTAAGTTTGTGCTAGATTCTACGTTGATATGCGCTCTGCAGCAGGTTGGAGCCCGGTTTTCCTCTCAGCGTGCAGTGAATGTCAGAGGGATGTGAGGAGAGTATTGCCTATTTGAATGCAGTGATCTCCTTCTACGGGGTCTATTTCATAGGTTCTCTGTTATCGGTCGTAGAGATTCATCTCTTACCTCCCTTTTCAGATCGACGATATACTCTTATTTATATACCATTACCTCTACTGATTCTCGTTTCAGTACTGGTTTGGCTTTCTACAAACATGTAGATGAGTGTCCTGGGGTAAGTAAATCTTATTTTCTGTGACACTCTAAGCTATGGTTGGGCACTTTATTTATAAAGTTCTAAAATATATGTATTCAAACATTTATTTGCCTTGACTCAGGATGTTCAACATTCCTTATTTTCAGACAGTCAGTTTCATATTTGGGATAATGCATTTGAATCAATTTTTTTCTTACCTTAAAATTTGACTCTTTTTTCCCTGTGGGCTGTTAGGCTCGCGGGGGCTGAAAATGCTTCATTTTATTGCGTCATTCTTGGCGCGGACTTTTTTGACGCAAAAAATCTTTTCTGTTTCCGGCGTCATACGTGTCGCCGGAAGTTGCGTCATTTTTTTGACGTCCTTTTGCGCCAAAAATGTCGGCGTTCCGGATGTGGCGTCATTTTTGGCGCCAAAAAGCATTTAGGCGCCAAATAATGTGGGCGTCTTATTTGGCGCCAAAAAATATGGGCGTCGCTTTTGTCTCCACATTATTTCAGTCTCATTTTTTCTTTGCTTCTGGTTACTAGAAGCTTGTTTATTGGCATTTTTTCCCATTCCTGAAACTGTCATTTAAAGAATTTGATCAATTTTGCTTTATATGTTGTTTTTTCTCTTACATATTGCAAGATGTCTCACGTTGCATCTGAGTCAGAAGATACTTCAGGAAAATCGCTGTCTAGTGCTGGAACTACCAAAGCTAAGTGTATCTGCTGTAAACTTTTGGTAGCTATTCCTCCGGCTGTTGTTTGTATTAATTGTCATGACAAACTTGTTAAAGCAGATAATATTTCCTTTAGTAATGTACCATTGCCTGTTGCAGTTCCTTCAACATCTAAGGTGCAGAATGTTCCTGATAACATAAGAGATTTTGTTTCTGAATCCATCAAGAAGGCTATGTCTGTTATTTCTCCTTCTAGTAAACATAAAAAATCTTTTAAAACTTCTCTCTCTACAGATGAATTTTTAAATGAACATCATCATTCTGATGACTCTTCTGGTTCAGAGGATTCTGTCTCAGAGATTGATGCTGATAAATCTTCATATTTATTTAAAATGGAATTTATTCGTTCTTTACTTAAAGAAGTACTAATTGCTTTAGAAATAGAGGATTCTGGTCCTCTTGATACTAATTCTAAACGTTTAGATAAGGTATTTAAATCTCCTGTGGTTATTCCAGAAGTTTTTCCTGTTCCTAATGCTATTTCTGAAGTAATTTCCAGAGAATGGGATAAATTGGGTAATTCATTTACTCCTTCTAAACGTTTTAAGCAATTATATCCTGTGCCGTCTGACAGATTAGAATTTTGGGACAAAATCCCTAAAGTCGATGGGGCTATTTCTACCCTTGCTAAACGTACTACTATTCCTACGTCGGATGGTACTTCGTTTAAAGATCCTTTAGATAGGAAAATTGAATCCTTTCTAAGAAAAGCTTATCTGTGTTCAGGTAATCTTCTTAGACCTGCTATATCATTGGCTGATGTTGCTGCAGCTTCAACTTTTTGGTTGGAGACTTTAGCGCAACAAGTAACAGATCATGATTCTCATAATATTATTATTCTTCTTCAGCATGCTAATAATTTTATCTGTGATGCCATCTTTGATATTATCAGAGTTGATGTCAGGTTTATGTCTCTAGCTATTCTAGCTAGAAGAGCTTTATGGCTTAAAACTTGGAATGCTGATATGGCTTCTAAATCAACTCTACTTTCCATTTCTTTCCAGGGTAACAAATTATTTGGTTCTCAGTTGGATTCTATTATCTCAACTGTTACTGGTGGGAAAGGAACTTTTTTACCACAGGATAAAAAATCTAAGGGTAAAAACAGGGCTGATAATCGTTTTCGTTCCTTTCGTTTCAACAAAGAACAAAAGCCTGATCCTTCATCCTCAGGAGCAGTTTCAGTTTGGAAACCATCTCCAGTCTGGAATAAATCCAAGCCTTCTAGAAAGGCAAAGCCTGCTTCTAAGTCCACATGAAGGTGCGGCCCTCATTCCAGTTCAGCTGGTAGGGGGCAGGTTACGTTTTTTCAAAGAAATTTGGTTCAATTCTGTTCACAATCTTTGGATTCAGAACATTGTTTCAGAAGGGTACAGAATTGGTTTCAAGATGAGACCTCCTGCAAAGAGATTTTTTCTTTCCCGTGTCCCAGTAAATCCAGTGAAAGCTCAAGCATTTCTGAATTGTGTTTCAGATCTAGAGTTGGCTGGAGTAATTATGCCAGTTCCAGTTCTGGAACAGGGGATGGGGTTTTATTCAAATCTCTTCATTGTACCAAAGACGGAGAATTCCTTCAGACCAGTTCTGGATCTAAAAATATTGAATCGTTATGTAAGGATACCAACATTCAAAATGGTAACTGTAAGGACTATCTTGCCTTTTGTTCAGCAAGGGCATTATATGTCCACAATAGATTTACAGGATGCATATCTGCATATTCCGATTCATCCAGATCATTATCAGTTCCTGAGATTCTCTTTTCTGGACAAGCATTACCAGTTTGTGGCTCTGCCGTTTGGCCTAGCTACAGCTCCAAGAATTTTTACAAAGGTTCTCGGTGCCCTTCTGTCTGTAATCAGAGAACAGGGTATTGTGGTATTTCCTTATTTGGACGATATCTTGGTACTTGCTCAGTCTTTACATTTAGCAGAATCTCATACGAATCGACTTGTGTTGTTTCTTCAAGATCATGGTTGGAGGATCAATTCACCAAAAAGTTCATTGATTCCTCAGACAAGGGTAACCTTTCTGGGTTTCCAGATAGATTCAGTGTCCATGACTCTGTCTTTGACAGACAAGAGACGTCTAAAATTGATTTCGGCTTGACGAAACCTTCAGTCACAATCATTCCCTTCGGTAGCCTTATGCATGGAAATTCTAGGTCTTATGACTGCTGCATCGGACGCGATCCCCTTTGCTCGTTTTCACATGCGACCTCTTCAGCTCTGTATGCTGAATCAATGGTGCAAGGATTACACAAAGATATCTCAATATCTTTAAAACCGATTGTACGACACTCTCTAACGTGGTGGACAGATCACCATCGTTTAATTCAGGGGGCTTCTTTTGTGCTTCCGACCTGGACTGTAATTTCAACAGATGCAAGTCTCACAGGTTGGGGAGCTGTGTGGGGATCTCTGACAGCACAAGGAGTTTAAGAATCTCAGGAGGTGAGATTACCGATCAATATTTTGGAACTCCGTGCAATTTTCAGAGCTCTTCAGTTTTGGCCTCTTCTGAAGAGAGAATCGTTCATTTGTTTTCAGACAGACAATGTCACTACTGTGGCATACATCAATCATCAAGGAGGGACTCACAGTCCTCTGGCTATGAAAGAAGTATCTTGAATTCTGGTTTGGGCGGAATCCAGCTCCTGTCTAATATCTGCGGTTCATATCCCAGGTATAGACAATTGGGAAGCGGATTATCTCAGTCGCCAAACGTTGCATCCGGGCGAATGGTCTCTTCACCCAGAGGTATTTCTTCAGATTGTTCAAATGTGGGAGCTTCCAGAAATAGATCTGATGGCGTCTCATCTAAACAAGAAACTTCCCAGGTATCTGTCCAGATCCCGGGATCCTCAGGCGGAAGCAGTGGATGCATTATCACTTCCTTGGAAGTATCATCCTGCTTATATCTTTCCGCCTCTAGTTCTTCTTCCAAGAGTAATCTCCAAGATTCTGAAGGAATGCTCGTTTGTTCTGTTGGTAGCTCCGGCATGGCCTCACAGGTTTTGGTATGCGGATCTTGTCCGGATGGCCTCTTGCCATCCGTGGACTCTTCCGCTACGACCAGACCTTCTGTCGCAAGGTCCTTTTTTCCATCAGGATCTCAAATCCTTAAATTTAAAGGTATGGAGATTGAACGCTTGATTCTTGGTCAAAGAGGTTTCTCTGACTCTGTGATTAATACTATGTTACAGGCTCGTAAATCTGTATCCAGAGAGATATATTATAGAGTCTGGAAGACTTATATTTCTTGGTGTCTTTCTCATCATTTTTCTTGGCATTCTTTTAGAATTCCGAGAATTTTACAGTTTCTTCAGGATGGTTTAGATAAAGGTTTATCCGCAAGTTCTTTGAAAGGACAAATCTCTGCTCTTTCTGTTCTTTTTCACAGAAAGATTGCTAATCTTCCTGATATTCATTGTTTTGTACAAGCTTTGGTTCGTATAAAACCTGTCATTAAGTCAATTTCTCCTCCTTGGAGTTTGAATTTGGTTCTGGGGGCTCTTCAAGCTCCTCCGTTTGAACCTATGCATTCATTGGACATTAAATTACTTTCTTGGAAAGTTTTGTTCCTTTCGGCAATCTCTTCTGCCAGAAGAGTTTCTGAATTATCTGCTCTTTCTTGTGAGTCTCCTGTTCTGATTTTTCATCAGGATAAGGCAGTGTTGCGAACTTCTTTTGAATTTTTACCTAAAGTTGTGAATTCTAACAACATTAGTAGAGAAATTGTGGTTCCTTCATTATGTCCTAATCCTAAGAATTCTAAGGAGAAATCATTGCATTCTTTGGATGTTGTTAGAGCTTTGAAATATTATGTTGAAGCTACTAAGTCTTTCCGAAAGACTTCTAGTTTTTTTGTTATCTTTTCTGGTTCTAGAAAAGGCCAGAAAGCTTCTGCCATTTCTTTGGCATCTTGGTTGAAATCTTTAATTCATCTTGCCTATGTTGAGTCGGGTAAAACTCCGCCTCAAAGGATTACAGCTCATTCTACTAGGTCAGTTTCTACTTCCTGGGCGTTTAGGAATGAAGCTTCGATTGATCAGATTTGCAAAGCAGCAACTTGGTCCTCTTTGCATACTTTTACTAAATTCTACCATTTTGATGTATTTTCTTCTTCTGAAGCAGTTTTTGGTAGAAAAGTACTTCAGGCAGCGGTTTCAGTTTGAATCTTCTGCTTATGTTTTTCCATTAAACTTTATTTTGGGTGTGGATTATTTTCAGCAGGAATTGGCTGTCTTTATTTTATCCCTCCCTCTCTAGTGACTCTTGCGTGGAAAGATCCACATCTTGGGTAATCATTATCCCATACGTCACTAGCTCATGGACTCTTGCTAATTACATGAAAGAAAACATAATTTATGTAAGAACTTACCTGATAAATTCATTTCTTTCATATTAGCAAGAGTCCATGAGGCCCGCCCTTTTTTTGGGGTGGTTATGATTTTTGTATAAAGCACAATTATTCCAATTCCTTATTTTATATGCTTTCGCACTTTTTTATCACCCCACTTCTTGGCTATTCGTTAAACTGAATTGTGGGTGTGGTGAGGGGTGTATTTATAGGCATTTTGAGGTTTGGGAAACTTTGCCCCTCCTGGTAGGAATGTATATCCCATACGTCACTAGCTCATGGACTCTTGCTAATATGAAAGAAATGAATTTATCAGGTAAGTTCTTACATAAATTATGTTTTTTTCTTCGTTCTCTTGCTATCTTTATTTGAAAAAGCAGGAATAAAAGCTTTGGAGCTGGCCCATTTTAGGTTGAGAACTTGGGTTGCGCTTGCTGATTGGAAGGCTAAATGCAGGCACCAATCAGCAAGCCTTATCCAGGGTACTGAACAAAAAATAGGCTGGTTCCATAGCTTTCATTCCTGCCTTTTCAAATAAAGATAGCAAAAGAATGAAGAAAAAATTATAATAGGAGTAAATTAGAAAGTTGCTTAAAATTGCATGCTCTATCCGAATCATGAAAGAAAAAAATTTGGGTTTACTATCCCTTTAATATCTTGTGAGTAAACAACAGTTTTCTTGGGATTTCTGCTGATAAACCTGACTTGCGAGTGTTCTTTTATTAAATGAAAATGGCTGTAAGATGTAAATCTGGTTATATTTATAGCCTCTACCTAGGAGCGTAAGATGTTATAGATTAAATAGGGTGCCCAAGCTTTTCAAAAGCCACATAGGAAATACATCTGTTTTCGCTTGCAAGATTAAAGAGAACGTGTACAAAATAAATAATAAAAAGGAAAACCTGTCCAGTGCAATCACATACAGATTTTGACCAAATAAAACATGGTGAATGGATTTGTCTTGTGTTGGTTTAGTTTTTACCAGTTTAGCTATATATCCGGCTTCCTGTGTGTCTGATTTCACCTACTTGCACAGACCGCTCAGGGCACTTAGGACTTATTTAAAGGGCCAAAATATTGCTTTCATGATTTAGATAGAGCAAACAATTTTAATCAACTTTGCAATTGAATTATATCTAGTTTGCTTCATTTTCTTGGTTTTCTTTTTTGAAAAGGATACCTAGGTAGATTGGAGCATGAAGCTCACTACTGATTGTTGGCTGCAAATATGCCTCTTGTCATTGGTTTACAGATGTGTTCAGCTCCCTCCCAGTAGTGCATTGCTGCTCCTAATAAGGGGTACCAATAGAATGAAGCAAAATTGATAATAAATTGGAAAGTTGTTTACATTTTTTTGATCTATCTGAAGTATGAAAGAAAACAATTTGGGGTTTCATGTCCCTTTAACTCTTGAGCTGAGAAAGGGTTTTGCTATACTGGCAATCAAGTGGTTTTCTCCCTCTACTGTTTTTATTACAAAATAACCCCAGTGAACAGAACTGTGTTCCTACATTAGTCTGCTCTTAAACACGAGACACTGATTAAAGGGCAGCAGTTTTAGGGTACACTACACCAATATTACAACTAAATTAGGTACATGGATAACTTGGAATTTCAAAAGAATTTGAAAAGCACAATATTACAAATATTTGTATTATTCATGTGGCTGGCGCATATACAGTTTTATTAATCAGATGCACAAGAAGTAGACATGCTGTACCCTTTGAGCTCTCACTTGTAATGAATAATGCCTGAGTGGTTTAGAAGCGGGCAGGGGAGCGGATGTGTGTCAGTTATTATTTATTTGGGTGGTGAGAGTGGGCAAACTGGAATTCATTAAGACAAAATGCATTTCATAAATGATTAAGAGATAAAAAAAGATTGCAAATAGCAGACACTGACAAAAGACAAATCACAGCAGGCAGCCTGAAGACGAGACACAATTATTTAGCGGATAACTATTAATGGTAAAAAAACAAACAAAAGAGAACACTGTTTTCATGAAAACAAATAGTTATAAATTCGTATAAATTATGCATTTCCTCGTCTAAGCACACCAGTTCCCAGTTTAATGAATCTAAATGTTTGACTAAGGCTAGCAGTCAGAAGCTGGAAAATGGCTTGCAGGTAGTCTTTGAAGTGTTTCAATGTCTATACTGCAGTTTTAATTATATCCTTAAATTTGTTGTTAAATACTTGAATAGTTATTAATACCTGGAGTTTTGTTTTTAAGCATTATAAGAAAAACTTGTATGTAAATGTATTGTACTCTTGCAAATTCATTTAAAAGCATGTTAAGCTAGCTGTAAGACCATTCGAATACAAATAATCTAGCAAGCTTGTGAAACCAATACAAAAACAAGGATGCTGCCATCTCAAATAAATATGTTTGCAGCTACATTTTCTATTAATAAGCATTTCAGGAGCTAGCTATGTCAGCCTGAAGAAGAAAGAAGTACACTGGCATTGTCATTGACACTTTTATTATGTAGCAGCATTGTACTTTGAACACGGCCACCATCTATCCCATAATAACTCTAGGCTTCAGCCATAATGCAGGCAAAGCATCATGGGAGATGTGGCCCATAACATCTGGAGCGCCAATAATTGCCCACCCCTGCTTTAAAGTGATATAAAACCCCAAACATTTATTTTATGATTCAGATAGAGCATATTTTTTTTTATTTTTTTTTTAAACACATTTCCAATGTGAAAAAAGGAGAAGAAATTTTTTTTCCAATGTACCGTACTACTATTATTAAATCTGCTTTGTTCCCATAATATTTTTTATGAATGTACCTACCCCAGGTAGGTAGTCTGAGCACCACATGGAAGGAAACATAGTGTTACCATCTAATTCTAGTTCTTGCAAATAGATAACATTCTTGCAAAACTGCTGCCATATAGTGTCCTGCTTTTCAACAAAAGATGTCAAGACGACAAAATAAATTTGATAGAAGTAAATTAGAAAGTTGTTTAAAATGAAATTCTCTATCTGAATCATGAAAGAAAAAATTGGATTATAAGTGTTGCTGTCTATTGTTTGCAATAGCAGTGATAGTGGCAGATATCTAGAAATTATTAATATATGCTTGCAGCACAATACCTTAAAGGGATACTGAACCCAAATTTTTTTATTTCGTGATTCAGATAGAGCATGAAATTTCTCCAACATAGGTGTGTCCGGTCCACGGCGTCATCCTTACTTGTGGGATATTCTCCTCCCCAACAGGAAATGGCAAAGAGCCCAGCAAAGCTGGTCACATGATCCCTCCTAGGCTCCGCCTTCCCCAGTCATTCTCTTTGCCGTTGTACAGGCAACATCTCCACGGAGATGGCTTAGAGTTTTTTAGTGTTTAACTGTAGTTTTTATTATTCAATCAAGAGTTTGTTATTTTAAAATAGTGCTGGTATGTACTATTTACTCTGAAACAGAAAAGAGATGAAGATTTCTGTTTGTAAGAGGAAAATGATTTTAGCAACCGTTACTAAAATCGATGGCTGTTTCCACACAGGACTGTTGAGAGGAATTAACTTCAGTTGGGGGAAACAGGGAGCAGACTTTTGCTGCTTGAGGTATGACACATTTCTAACAAGACAATGTAATGCTGGAAGCTGTCATTTTCCCTATGGGATCCGGTAAGCCATTTTTATTACATGAAGAGAAAAAAAGGGCTTCACAAGGGCTTTTAAGACTGTAGACATTTTCTGGGCTAAAACGATTTATATATAAGCATATTTTATACCCCATAGCCTTGAGGAATTATTTTAATCTTGGGAACTATGTAAAATAACCGGCAGGCACTGTATTGGACACCTTATTCTCTAGGGGCTTTCCCTAATCATAGGCAGAGTCTCATTTTCGCGCCTCTATTGCGCACTTGTTTTTGGGAAGCATGACATGCAGATGCATGTGTGAGGAGCTCTGATACATAGAAAAGACTTTCTGAAGGCGTCATTTGGTATCGTATTCCCCTTTGGGCTTGGTTGGGTCTCAGCAAAGCAGATACCAGGGACTGTAAAGGGGTTAAATATAAAAACGGCTCCGGTTCCGTTATTTTAAGGGTTAAAGCTTCCAAATTTGGTGTGCAATACTTTTAAGGTTTTAAGACACTGTGGTGAAATTTTGGTGAATTTTGAACAATTCCTTCATACTTTTTCACATATGCAGTAATAAAGTGTGTTCAGTTTAAAATTTAAAGTGACAGTAACGGTTTTATTTTAAAACCTTTTTTGTACTTTGTTATCAAGTTTATGCCTGTTTAACATGTCTGAACTACCAGATAGACTGTGTTCTGTATGTGGGGAAGCCAAGGTTCCTTCTCATTTAAATAGATGTGATTTATGTGACACAAAATTTAGAGAAAATGATGCCCAAGATGATTCCTCAAGTGAGGGGAGTAAGCATGGTACTGCATCATCCCCTCCTTCGTCTACACCAGTCTTGCCCACACAGGAGGCCCCTAGTACATCTAGTGCGCCAATACTCCTTACTATGCAACAATTAACGGCTGTAATGGATAATTCTATCAAAAACATTTTAGCCAAAATGCCCACTTATCAGCGAAAGCGCGACTGCTCTGTTTTAGAAAATACTGAAGAGCATGAGGACGCTGATGATATTGGTTCTGAAGTGCCCCTACACCAGTCTGAGGGGGCCAGGGAGGTTTTGTCTGAGGGAGAAATTTCAGATTCAGGGAAAATTTCTCAACAAGCTGAACCTGATGTGATTACATTTAAATTTAAATTGGAACATCTCCGCGCTCTGCTTAAGGAGGTGTTATCTACTCTGGATGATTGTGAGAATTTGGTCATTCCAGAGAAATTATGTAAAATGGACAAGTTCCTAGAGGTCCCGGGGCCCCCCGAAGCTTTTCCTATACCCAAGCGGGTGGCGGACATTGTAAATAAAGAATGGGAAAGGCCCGGTATACCTTTCGTCCCTCCCCCCATATTTAAGAAATTGTTTCCTATGGTCGACCCCAGAAAGGACTTATGGCAGACAGTCCCCAAGGTCGAGGGGGCGGTTTCTACTCTAAACAAACGCACCACTATACCCATAGAAGATAGTTGTGCTTTCAAAGATCCTATGGATAAAAAATTAGAGGGTTTGCTTAAAAAGATGTTTGTTCAGCAAGGTTACCTTCTACAACCAATTTCATGCATTGTTCCTGTCACTACAGCAGCGTGTTTCTGGTTCGATGAACTAGAAAAGGCGCTCAATAATAATTCTTCTTCTTATGAGGAGATTATGGACAGAATTCATGCTCTCAAATTGGCTAATTCTTTCACCCTAGACGCCACTTTGCAATTGGCTAGGTTAGCGGCGAAAAATTCTGGTTTTGCTATTGTGGCGCGCAGAGCGCTTTGGCTAAAATCTTGGTCAGCGGATGCGTCTTCCAAGAACAAATTGCTTAACATTCCTTTCAAGGGGAAAACGCTGTTTGGCCCTGACTTGAAAGAGATTATCTCTGATATCACTGGGGGCAAGGGCCACGCCCTTCCTCAGGATAGGTCTTTCAAAGCCAAAAATAAACCTAATTTTCGTCCCTTTCGCAGAAACGGACCAGCCCCAAGTGCTACGTCCTCTAAGCAAGAGGGTAATACTTCTCAAGCCAAGCCAGCCTGGAGGCCAATGCAAGGCTGGAACAAAGGAAAGCAGGCCAAGAAACCTGCCACTGCTACCAAGACAGCATGAGATGTTGGCCCCCGATCCGGGACCGGATCTGGTGGGGGGCAGACTCTCTCTCTTCGCTCAGGCTTGGGCAAGAGATGTTCTGGATCCTTGGGCACTAGAAATAGTCTCCCAAGGTTATCTTCTGGAATTCAAGGGGCTTCCCCCAAGGGGGAGGTTCCACAGGTCTCAATTGTCTTCAGACCTCATAAAAAAACAGGCATTCTTACATTGTGTAGAAGACCTGTTAAAAATGGGAGTGATTCATCCTGTTCCATTAGGAGAACAAGGGATGGGGTTCTACTCCAATCTGTTCGTAGTTCCCAAAAAAGAGGGAACATTCAGACCAATCTTAGATCTCAAGATCCTAAACAAGTTTCTCAAGGTTCCATCGTTCAAAATGGAAACCATTCGAACAATTCTTCCTTCCATCCAGGAAGGTCAATTCATGGCCACGGTGGATTTAAAGGATGCGTATCTACATATTCCTATCCACAAGGAACATCATCGGTTCCTAAGGTTCGCATTCCTGGACAAGCATTACCAGTTTGTGGCACTTCCGTTCGGATTAGCCACTGCTCCAAGAATTTTCACAAAGGTACTAGGGTCCCTTCTAGCGGTGCTAAGACCAAGGGGCATTGCAGTAGTACCTTACTTGGACGACATTCTGATTCAAGCGTCGTCCCTTCCACAAGCAAAGGCTCACACGGACATTGTCCTGGCCTTTCTCAGATCTCACGGGTGGAAAGTGAACGTAGAAAAAAGTTCGCTATCTCCGTCAACAAGGGTTCCCTTCTTGGGAACAATAATAGACTCCTTGGAAATGAGGATTTTTCTGACAGAGGCCAGAAAATCAAAACTTCTAAACTCTTGTCAAATACTTCATTCTGTTCCTCTTCCTTCCATAGCGCAGTGCATGGAAGTAATAGGTTTGATGGTAGCGGCAATGGACATAGTTCCTTTTGCGCGAATTCATCTAAGACCATTACAACTGTGCATGCTCAGTCAGTGGAATGGGGACTATACAGACTTGTCTCCGACGATACAAGTAGATCAGAGGACCAGAGATTCACTCCATTGGTGGCTGTCCCTGGACAACCTGTCACAGGGGATGAGCTTCCGCAGACCAGAGTGGGTCATTGTCACGACCGACGCCAGTCTGGTGGGCTGGGGCGCGGTCTGGGGACCCCTGAAAGCTCAGGGTCTTTGGTCTCGGGAAGAATCTCTTCTCCCGATAAATATTCTGGAACTGAGAGCGATATTCAATGCTCTCAAGGCTTGGCCTCAGCTAGCAAAGGCCAAGTTCATACGGTTTCAATCAGACAACATGACGACTGTTGCGTACATCAACCATCAGGGGGGAACAAGGAGTTCCCTGGCGATGGAAGAAGTGACCAAAATCATTCAATGGGCGGAGACTCACTCCTGCCACTTGTCTGCAATCCACATCCCAGGAGTGGAAAATTGGGAAGCGGATTTTCTGAGTCGTCAGACATTTCATCCGGGGGAGTGGGAACTCCATCCGGAAATCTTTGCCCAAATTACTCAATTGTGGGGCATTCCAGACATGGATCTGATGGCCTCTCGTCAGAACTTCAAGGTTCCTTGCTACGGGTCCAGATCCAGGGATCCCAAGGCGACTCTAGTAGATGCACTAGTAGCACCTTGGACCTTCAAACTAGCTTATGTATTCCCGCCGTTTCCTCTCATCCCCAGGCTGGTAGCCAGGATCAATCAGGAGAGGGCATCGGTGATCTTGATAGCTCCTGCGTGGCCACGCAGGACTTGGTATGCAGACCTGGTGAATATGTCATCGGCTCCACCATGGAAGCTACCTTTGAGACGAGACCTTCTTGTTCAAGGTCCGTTCGAACATCCGAATCTGGTCTCACTCCAACTGACTGCTTGGAGATTGAACGCTTGATCTTATCAAAGCGAGGGTTCTCAGATTCTGTCATTGATACTCTTGTTCAGGCCAGAAAGCCTGTAACTAGAAAAATCTACCACAAAATATGGAAAAAATATATCTGTTGGTGTGAATCTAAAGGATTCCCTTGGGACAAGGTAAAAATTCCTAAGATTCTATCCTTTCTTCAAGAAGGTTTGGAGAAAGGATTATCTGCAAGTTCTTTGAAGGGACAGATTTCTGCCTTGTCTGTGTTACTTCACAAAAAGCTGGCAGCTGTGCCAGATGTTCAAGCCTTTGTTCAGGCTCTGGTTAGAATCAAGCCTGTTTACAAACATTTGACTCCTCCTTGGAGTCTCAATTTAGTTCTTTCAGTTCTTCAGGGGGTTCCGTTTGAACCCTTACATTCCGTTGATATTAAGTTATTATCTTGGAAAGTTTTGTTTTTGGTTGCAATTTCTTCTGCTAGAAGAGTTTCAGAATTATCTGCTCTGCAGTGTTCTCCTCCTTATCTGGTGTTCCATGCAGATAAGGTGGTTTTACGTACTAAACCTGGTTTTCTTCCGAAAGTTGTTTCTAACAAAAACATTAACCAGGAGATAGTCGTGCCTTCTTTGTGTCCGAATCCAGTTTTAAAGAAGGAACGTTTGTTGCACAATTTGGATGTAGTTCGTGCTCTAAAATTCTATTTAGATGCTACAAAGGATTTTAGACAAACATCTTCTTTGTTTGTTGTTTATTCTGGTAAAAGGAGAGGTCAAAAAGCAACTTCTACCTCTCTCTCTTTTTGGATTAAAAGCATCATCAGATTGGCTTACGAGACTGCCGGACGGCAGCCTCCTGAAAGAATCACAGCTCATTCTACTAGGGCTGTGGCTTCCACATGGGCCTTCAAGAACGAGGCTTCTGTTGATCAGATATGTAAGGCAGCGACTTGGTCTTCACTGCACACTTTTACTAAATTTTACAAATTTGATACTTTTGCTTCTTCTGAGGCTATTTTTGGGAGAAAGGATTTGCAAGCCGTGGTGCCTTCCATCTAGGTGACCTGATTTGCTCCCTCCCTTCATCCGTGTCCTAAAGCTTTGGTATTGGTTCCCACAAGTAAGGATGACGCCGTGGACCGGACACACCTATGTTGGAGAAAACAGAATTTATGTTTACCTGATAAATTACTTTCTCCAACGGTGTGTCCGGTCCACGGCCCGCCCTGGTTTTTTAATCAGGTCTGATAATTTATTTTCTTTAACTACAGTCACCACGGTATCATATGATTTCTCCTATGCAAATATTCCTCCTTTACGTCGGTCGAATGACTGGGGAAGGCGGAGCCTAGGAGGGATCATGTGACCAGCTTTGCTGGGCTCTTTGCCATTTCCTGTTGGGGAGGAGAATATCCCACAAGTAAGGATGACGCCGTGGACCGGACACACCGTTGGAGAAAGTAATTTATCAGGTAAACATAAATTCTGTTTTTAAGCAACTTTCTAATTTACTCCTATTATCACATTTTCTTCATTCTCTTGGTATCTTTATTTGAAATGCAAGAATGTAATATTAGATGCCAACCTATTTTTAGTGAACAACCTGGGTTGTCCTTGCTGATTGGTGGATACATTCATCCACCAATAAAGAGTCCTGAACCAAAAAAAACAAGCTTAGATGCCTTCTTTTTCAAATAAAGATAGCCTGAGAATGAAGAAAAATTGATAATAGGAGTAAATTAGAAAGTTGCTTAAAATTGCATGCTCTATCTGAAACACGAAAGAAAAAAAATTGAGTTCAGTGTCCCTTTAATGGAAATAAGCTGCTTTGCAGCACCTGTGGACTTGTGGGTTTGTTAGGACATGAATGTATCATATAAAAAGATGAATGCATGTGTTATTGAGTCAAGATTAAAAACAGGTTTAGATCTGATAGTTTAATACATCACTATTATCTATACAGAGAGTGCTAAACCACCTTAAAGGGACAGTTCACCCAAAAACTTTCTCCCCTTTAAATTATTCCCAATGATCCTTTTTACCTGCTAGAGTGTATTAAATTGGTTGCAAGTAGCTCCTTTACTCATATTTCAGCATTTGAAATAGCTGATTTAGCTTGTGGTTTCCCAACCTATACTGAAAGTTTTGATACTGGCGTATATGCTATTGACAAGCCTAAGTAAACAAAGCCAGCAGAAGAGATTAAACCCTCAGTGGGGGCATGATAGTTAAGTAATAAAATGATAATTTTCCATTGTTCTCTCTATGTATTGAGCTTTGGTGTTCCAGACAAATAAGATAAGGAACCAAGTCTGTGTACATGAAAGTGATAACATAATGAGATCTGATATTACCTGAAGCTCAACCCATTGTAATAGGCTGTGGTTTCAAAGCACAAAACCAGCTACTTCAGATACACAAATAAACCCGAAAATTTCTCATACATTTTATACTCTGCAGTTGGTATAACAAGTCATTTAAAATACATTTATGGAAAAACAATTTTACAGTGTACTGTCCCTTTAAGGGAAGATAAGTGGGGAGAACTTTTGTTTTGTTTGTTCTTACTTTGTTATAATCTCACTCCTTCTGTACACTTTAATCACAATGTATGTTCATACACTGCAATATGGACGTGTTTGTGACCAGGTAACATAGGTCCTTTCTTTCATATAGGTGGCGATAGTCCATGAGCTGTTACATATTGGTTATACATTTCTACCAGGAGGAGGCAAAGTTTCCCAAACCTCAAAAGCCTATACATACTCATCCCACCTCACACATACCTCAGTTTAAAACTTTGCCTCCTTAGGGGGTGGTTGAAGCATGATGTGCTAATCATCTTCAGTGAGAGGCACTTCAGAGCATATTGAATCCCAATTCCCCTCAAAGTACAGTGCTTATCAGATGGAAGTGAAGTGGAGTACTGCCTCATGTCACCATGTTTTCGCCTCATGGGAAATCTCTTCATGGGCTCTTTGTAAATTCTGTAGCAGGGATTCATCTTCTGCCTCCCTTTACAGATTGATGTTATACTCCTATTCCATTACCTCTGCTGGTTTGGTTGTCTGCTATGTGTGGATGGGTGTCTTAAGATAAGTATAAACTTTATTTTCTAAGAAGACACTCAGCTATGGTGGGCACTTATGGTTAAAGTTTTATATATATTTATATATATTAAGCCCTGGACAGGCAATTATTCCCCTGAATAAAGAGTTAAAGCAATTTAGGTTTATTTGTATTATGGCATTATATACAGTATATAGGTTCAGAAATATAAGGGGACATAGATTGAGTTATAAACCTCATTTCATTTTAGCCTCCGCTTCACGGAACATAAATTTGTGTCGCGATTGCGCACAATATGACGCTTTTTAAAATATGCTCATGTTGCATCATCATTTTACACCGTTTTGGCATATGTGTTGTTAAGGACACTCGGGCCTTTCTGCAGGATTCCCCTAGTATGATCAAAATACTCAAGGAATACATGGATTTGCAAAGTGATGATATCCTTGTCACCATGGACGTGGACAGCTTATACACTGTGATTCCCCACATTGAAGGGGTGGAGGCTGTCAGGTCCATGGTGACTGGAAATATCTCATATAGTGGTCCACCAATAGAATTTTTATGTAAACTTTTAACTTTCTGTTTGGAGAGAAATTACTTTAAGTTCGAGAATGACTACTATCTACAGGTTGCAGGCACTGCCATGGGTTCGAACATGGCACCCACTTACGCAAATCTCTACATGGTTTGGTATGAGCAGGAACTGATGAAGCCATTTGACCATCCCAATGTGAAATACTATACACGCTATATTGATGATGTCTTCTTGGTGTGGAGAGGCGGAGAGGAGATGTTGCGTGAGTGGGTGTCGCGTTTGAATTCCATGGCAAGTCCCATTAGATTTAAACTTGAGTACAATCTAAGTACTGTACATTTCTTGGATCTGAGTATTTCTAAGGTTGATGCCTGGGATGAAGTGCGATTTGGAACATCGTTATATACGAAACCTACGGATCGCAATTTTTTACTTGACGCCAGAAGCTTTCATCCCAGGCACCAAAAGAAAGGGATCCTCACCTCTCAACTCACCCGGGTTATTAGAAATAATAGTGAGATACCTATGATGCAAACCCAACTAAAGGAGATGGGAGAGAGACTTGTGGAAAGAGGCTATGCCAGAGAGGAAATAGAAGGAATCCAGGAGAAACTACTAAACACGGATGTTGCTGTGAGTACAGACACTACGGTCATGATTAACCCTGGACAACTGAACATGGTCACCACATATTCACCTAAGTGTGAACATCTGACAAGGGCTGTGCAGCGACATTGGCCGGTGGTAGAGACAGATCCCACGCTCCCATTTCAGAAGACTCCTGCCCCCAGGATAGTGTACCGCAGGGCAAACAACCTGAGAGACCTGTTGGTCAAGTCTGATCCTGTTAAACATTACACAAAGGAGACATGGCTAAAATTGTCCAAGATGGGATGTTTTCCATGTGGAAGTTGCATTACATGTAATGGTATGCTTAGAGGCAGTACATTTCAACATCCGCATAACAACTACAGATTCAAGATAAACCATCGGCTATCATGTACAAGTACCTTTGTAATATACATGTTGGTTTGCCCATGTTCAATGGTCTATATCGGTAAAGCTTTGACAACTTTTTTGGGAACGGGTGGCCAATCATCGTTGTGCCATACGTGAGGCACTCACGAAAGGTGAATCTGATCAGCCAGTGGCACGCCACTTCTCTAAATACAAGCATGCTGTCTCAAGTTTAAGATCTATGCTAATTGACCATGTACCCCCCATGTCAAAGGGTGGTAACCGAGCAAAGAAATTGTTACAACTTGAAAGCAGGTGGATTTATCGGTTGGACACCTTAGCCCCAAGGGGCCTTAACACCTCCCTGGATTTTAGTCCTTTCTACTGAATTTAATGACCCAGGATTGAAGTCATATTGTCTCCACTCTGTTCAATGAGACTCCTATACCATTTATGACATCATTCAAAGGGCTCTCACTATCCATCAAAGTTTCTAACATGGGCCATAGAGGCATGAAGTACTGTTGTATTTTTGCATTTTTATGTCTCTTTATAATATATATAGTTTTAAGTTATATTCTTACTCTGGATGTGCATTGTCTAGTTCTATTTATCAATTTGCATTCATTACTATTATATACACTTGTTATAAGTCATATGGTATGTAAATGTGCATTTTTCATATTTTAAATGTTTTATGCATTTGGATCGCTAGGTATATGCTGCTTCAAGTGGAGGTTTATTTGCGATGTTATAGTTATCCTTTATGGGGCTTGCTTACATCTTAATTGGTTGCGCATCGCTCTATTATGCCCAGAATACTTGTATCAGCTTTACTATGCGATCAATGTAAATGCTCCTTTCTTCTGTTATGTGTGATCAGTCCACGGGTCATCATTACTTCTGGGATATAACTCCTCCCCAACAGGAAATGCAAGAGGATTCACCCAGCAGAGCTGCATATAGCTCCTCCCCTCTACGTCAGTCCCAGTCATTCTCTTGCACCCAACGACTAGATAGGATGTGTGAGAGGACTATGGTGATTATACTTAGTTTTTATGACTTCAATCAAAAGTTTGTTATTTTACAATAGCACCGGAGCGTGTTATTACTTCTCTGGCAGAGTTTGAAGAAGAATCTACCAGAGTTTTTTACTATGATTTTAACCGGAGTAGTTAAGATCATATTGCTGTTCTCGGCCATCTGAGGGAGGTAAAAGCTTCAGATCAGGGGACAGCGGGCAGATGAATCTGCATTGAGGTATGTAGCAGTTTTTATTTTCTGAATGGAATTGATGAGAAAATCCTGCCATACCGTTATAATGACATGTATGTATACACTTCAGTATTCTGGGGATGGTATTTCACCGGAACTACTCTGTTAAAGGTCACTAATCCTTTTAATAAGTATTTATCATGTTAAACGTTTTTGCTGGAATGTAGAATCGTTTACATTGCTGAGGTACTGAGTGAATAAATATTTGGGCATTATTTTCCACTTGGCAGTTGTTTGCTTTTAATTGTGACAGTTTCGTTTCTCTTCACTGCTGTGTATGAGAGGGAGGGGCCGTTTTTGGCGCTCTTTGCTACGCATCAAAAATTTCCAGTCAGCTACTCTTATATTTCCTGCATGATCCGGTTCATCTCTGACAGATCTCAGGGGGTCTTCAAACTTCTTTGAAGGGAGGTATATTCTCTCAGCAGAGCTGTGAGAATTTCATATTGACTGTGAATAAAAACGTTGCTCTGTAATTTTTATGTCAAATTTAATTATTGTTATTTTACTAATGGGAACAAACCTTTGCTAAAAGTTGTGTTGTTTTAAAGTTTGATGCTATAACTGTTTTTTCAGTTCATTATCTCAACTGTCATTTAATCGTTTAGTACCTCTTTGAGGCACAGTACGTTTTTGCTAAAAAAGATTATAACCAGGTTGCAAGTTATTGCTAGTGTGTTAAACATGTCTGACTCAGAGGAAGATATCTGTGTCATTTGTTCCAATGCCAAGGTGGAGCCCAATAGAAATTTATGTACTAACTGTATTGATGCTACTTTAAATAAAAGTCAATCTGTACAATGTGAACAAATTTCACCAAACTGCGAGGGGAGAGTTATGCCGACTAACTCGCCTCACGCGGCAGTACCTGCATCTCCCGCCCGGGAGGTGCGTGATATTTTGGCGCCTAATACATCTGGGCGGCCATTACAGATAACATTACATGATATGGCTACTGTTATGACTGAAGTTTTGTCTAAATTACCAGAACTAAGAGGCAAGCGTGATCACTCTGGGGTGAGAACAGAGTGCGCTGACAATACTAGGGCCATGTCTGATACTGCGTCACAGCTTGCAGAGCATGAGGACGGAGAGCTTCATTCTGTGGGTGACGGTTCTGATCCAAACAGATTGGATTCAGATATTTCAAATTTTAAATTTAAATTGGAGAACCTCCGTGTATTACTAGGGGAGGTCTTAGCAGCTCTCAATGATTGTAACACCGTTGCAATACCAGAGAAACTGTGCAGGTTGGATAAATACTTTGCGGTACCGGCGAGTACTGACGTTTTTCCTATACCTAAGAGATTAACTGAAATTGTTACTAAGGAGTGGGATAGACCCGGTGTGCCGTTCTCACCCCCTCCAATATTTAGAAAGATGTTTCCAATAGACGCCACCACTCGGGACTTATGGCAAACGGTCCCTAAGGTGGAGGGAGCAGTTTCTACTTTAGCTAAGCGTACCACTATCCCGGTAGAGGATAGCTGTGCTTTTTCAGATCCAATGGATAAAAAATTAGAGGGTTACCTTAAGAAAATGTTTGTTCAACAAGGTTTTATATTGCAACCCCTTGCATGTATCGCGCCGATTACGGCTGCGGCAGCATTTTGGATTGAGTCTCTGGAAGAGAACCTTAGTTCATCTACGCTAGACGACATTATGGACAGGCTTAGAGTCCTTAAACTAGCTAATTCATTCATTTCGGAGGCCGTAGTACATTTAACCAAACTTACGGCTAAGAACTCAGGATTCGCCATACAGGCACGTAGGGCGCTGTGGCTAAAATCCTGGTCAGCTGATGTTACATCTAAGTCCAAATTACTTAATATACCTTTCAAGGGGCAGTCTTTATTTGGGCCCGGTTTGAAAGAAATTATCGCTGACATTACAGGAGGTAAGGGCCACGCCCTACCTCAGGACAAAGCCAAAGCTAAGGCTAGACAGTCTAATTTTCGTCCCTTTCGGAATTTCAAAACAGGAGCAGCATCAACCTCCACTGCGCCAAAACAGGAAGGAGCTGTTGCTCGTTACAGGCAAGGCTGGAAGCCTAACCAGTCCTGGAACAAGGGCAAACAGGCCAGGAAACCTGCTGCTGCCCCAAAGACAGCATGAACCGAGAGCCCCCGATCCGGGACCGGATCTAGTGGGGGGCAGACTTTCTCTCTTCGCCCAGGCCTGGGCAAGAGATGTTCAGGATCCCTGGGCGCTAGAGATCATATCTCAGGGATACCTTCTAGACTTCAAATTATCTCCCCCAAGAGGGAGATTTCATCTGTCAAGGTTGTCAACAAACCAGATAAAGAAAGAAGCGTTTCTACGCTGTGTACAAGATCTGTTATTAATGGGAGTGATCCATCCGGTTCCGCGGTCGGAACAAGGACAAGGGTTCTACTCAAACCTGTTTGTGGTTCCCAAAAAAGAGGGAACTTTCAGGCCAATCTTAGATTTAAAGATTCTAAACAAATTCCTAAGAGTTCCATCGTTCAAAATGGAAACTATTCGGACAATATTACCCATGATCCAAAAGGGTCAGTACATGACCACAGTGGATTTAAAAGATGCTTACCTTCACATACCGATTCACAAAGATCATCACCGGTATCTACGGTTTGCCTTCCTAGACAGGCACTACCAGTTTGTAGCTCTTCCATTCGGATTGGCTACGGCCCCAAGAATCTTCACAAAGGTTCTGGGTGCCCTTCTGGCGGTACTAAGACCGCGAGGGATTTCGGTAGCTCCGTACCTAGACGACATTCTAATACAAGCTTCAAGCTTTCAAACTGCCAAGTCTCATACAGAGTTAGTTCTGGCATTTCTAAGGTCGCATGGATGGAAAGTGAACGAAAAGAAGAGTTCCCTTTTTCCTCTCACAAGAGTTCCATTCTTGGGGACTCTTATAGATTCTGTAGAAATGAAGATTTACCTGACAGAAGACAGGTTAACAAAGCTTCAAGATGCATGCCGTGTCCTTCATTCCATTCAACACCCGTCAGTAGCTCAATGCATGGAGGTGATCGGCTTAATGGTAGCGGCAATGGACATAGTACCTTTTGCACGCCTACACCTCAGACCGCTGCAATTGTGCATGCTAAGTCAGTGGAATGGGGATTACTCAGATTTGTCCCCTACTCTGAATCTGAATCAAGAGACCAGAAATTCTCTTCTATGGTGGCTTTATCGGCCACACCTGTCCAGGGGGATGCCATTCAGCAGGCCAGACTGGACAATTGTAACAACAGACGCCAGCCTACTAGGTTGGGGCGCTGTCTGGAATTCTCTGAAGGCTCAGGGATTATGGAATCAGGAGGAGAGTCTCCTTCCAATAAACATTCTGGAATTGAGAGCAGTTCTCAATGCCCTTCTGGCTTGGCCCCAATTAGCAACTCGGGGGTTCATCAGGTTTCAGTCGGACAATATCACGACTGTAGCTTACATCAACCATCAGGGAGGGACAAGAAGCTCCCTAGCAATGATGGAAGTATCAAAGATAATTCGCTGGGCAGAGTCTCACTCTTGCCACCTGTCAGCAATCCACATCCCGGGAGTGGAGAACTGGGAGGCGGATTTCTTGAGTCGCCAGACTTTTCATCCGGGAGAGTGGGAACTTCATCCGGAGGTCTTTGCCCAAATACTTCGACGTTGGGGCAAACCAGAGATAGATCTCATGGCGTCTCGCCAGAACGCCAAACTTCCTCACTACGGGTCCAGATCCAGGGATCCGGGAGCGGTTCTGATAGATGCTTTGACAGCACCTTGGAACTTCGGGATGGCTTATGTGTTTCCACCCTTCCCGCTGCTTCCTCGATTGATTGCCAAAATCAAACAGGAGAGAGCATCAGTGATTCTAATAGCGCCTGCATGGCCACGCAGGACTTGGTATGCAGATCTAGTGGACATGTCATCCTGTCCGCCTTGGTCTCTACCTCTAAGACAGGACCTTCTGATACAGGGTCCATTCAGACATCAAAATCTAACTTCTCTGAAACTGACTGCTTGGAAATTGAACGCTTGATTTTATCAAAACGTGGTTTTTCTGAGTCAGTTATTGATACCCTGATACAGGCTAGGAAGCCTGTTACCAGAAAGATTTACCATAAAATATGGCGTAAATACCTATACTGGTGCGAATCCAAACGTTACTCCTGGAGTAAGGTTAGGATCCCTAGGATATTGTCCTTTCTACAAGAAGGTTTAGAAAAGGGTTTATCAGCTAGTTCATTAAAGGGACAGATTTCAGCTCTGTCCATCTTGTTACACAGGCGTCTGTCAGAAAATCCAGACGTCCAGGCCTTTTGTCAGGCTTTAGCTAGGATCAAGCCTGTGTTTAAAGCTGTTGCTCCGCCATGGAGTTTAAACTTAGTTCTTAACGTTTTACAGGGTGTTCCGTTTGAACCCCTTCATTCCATTGATATAAAATTGTTATCTTGGAAAGTTCTATTTTTAATGGCTATTTCCTCGGCTCGAAGAGTCTCTGAGTTATCAGCCCTACATTGTGATTCTCCTTATCTGATCTTTCACTCAGACAAGGTAGTTCTACGTACTAAACCTGGGTTCTTACCTAAGGTAGTCACTAACAGGAATATCAATCAAGAGATTGTTGTTCCATCCTTGTGTCCAAATCCTTCTTCAAAGAAGGAACGTCTTCTACACAATCTGGATGTAGTTCGTGCCCTCAAGTTCTACTTGCAGGCAACTAAAGATTTTCGCCAAACTTCTTCCCTGTTTGTCGTTTATTCTGGACAGAGGAGAGGTCAAAAAGCTTCTGCTACCTCTCTCTCTTTTTGGCTTCGTAGCATAATACGTTTAGCCTATGAGACTGCTGGACAGCAGCCTCCTGAAAGAATTACAGCTCACTCCACTAGAGCTGTGGCTTCCACTTGGGCCTTTAAGAATGAGGCCTCTGTTGAACAGATTTGCAAGGCTGCAACTTGGTCTTCGCTTCATACTTTTTCCAAATTTTACAAATTTGACACTTTTGCTTCTTCGGAGGCTATTTTTGGGAGAAAGGTTCTTCAGGCAGTGGTTCCTTCTGTATAATGAACCTGCCTATCCCTCCCGTCATCCGTGTACTTTTGCTTTGGTATTGGTATCCCAGAAGTAATGATGACCCGTGGACTGATCACACATAACAGAAGAAAACATAATTTATGCTTACCTGATAAATTCCTTTCTTCTGTTGTGTGATCAGTCCACGGCCCGCCCTGTTTTTAAGGCAGGTAAATATCTTTTAAATTATACTCCAGTCACCACTTCACCCTTGGTTACTCCTTTCTCGTTGATTCTTGGTCGAATGACTGGGACTGACGTAGAGGGGAGGAGCTATATGCAGCTCTGCTGGGTGAATCCTCTTGCATTTCCTGTTGGGGAGGAGTTATATCCCAGAAGTAATGATGACCCGTGGACTGATCTCACAACAGAAGAAAGGAATTTATCAGGTAAGCATAAATTATGTTTTTTCTTTTTACCTATGATCGATGACATTGTTGGTTTACATACATTGCCATGACAATGTCAGCACCTACGTCAGGACGCTGCGTACGTCGGCACATCTTGATGACGTCATGTACATGTGTCTGATGGCGGTACGCTTGAGGTAGCAGTGGTAATTAGATAAGTATATAAGGAGTGTGTATATACCTGTTTGTCATTAGTTTTAGGTTACCTGTTGTACCTGTTTGACATTTGACAAAGGCACAGCAATGTGCAGAAACGTTATGTCCTCTTTTTAACTTGAATTAATAAATGAATTGTTTTAAAAAAGACCATTGAGTGCCTGTACCTCTGGACTAACTTGGATATTTTGTAGCAGTGCACCGTGGCATTTTTCCTATATGTAAGATTGTGCTGTCCTGCTTGGGATCTGTGTATATATATTAGGGATGCACCGATACTAAGTATTTGAATGAGTACTTGTACTCGTGCAAATGCACCGATACTTAAACCGATACCTCCACTTCCTACCCATATGCTATCTTGTGGCGTTTTTTCAAACTGCATGTTCCCATTTCATTTTAAACTGGAGTGGAGACTAAACTAAAAATTATTTACTACTGTTCTGCCAATAGAAATTGCTGTTATTTGTATTATTGTAAGAGAGATCACTGTACCTCGTTCAGACAAACCCATGAAGTACTGGGCAGTTAATAAACAGATTTCCAGCTCTGGCTAAAATGGCCCAAAAATATCTTTCTGCACTATGCAGTAGTGTGGAAAGTGAAAGACTGCTCAGCTTAGAGTCGAACCTCCATACAAATGTCAGATTGATGTTATATAACAGCCCTACAACCTAATTGCATCACACCTTTAAATTTAATATTTTATTGTAATATTTTTTATTTATAAACATGTTCAGTGAACTTTTTTATTATTTCATAATGTTTTTTGAATTACAGTCCTTTATAATTATAAAGAAGGAATCAAATAATTAGTCCGTATTGTGCTTGGTAAACTGTCACATGACATAAAAAAAAAAAGTATCGGTAATTGGTATCGGCGAGTATTTGAAAACAAGTATCGGTACTTGTACTCAGTCATAAAAAAATTGTATCGTTGCAACCCTAATAAATATATATATATATATATGTTAAGCCCTGGGAAAGGCAATTATTCCCCTGAATAAAGAGTTAAAGCAGTTTATTTGTATTATGGCATTATATATATATATAGGTGCAGAAATATAAGGGGACATAGATTGAGTTATAAACCTCATTTCATTTTAGCCTCCGCTTCACGGAACATATTTTTAAATTTGTGTTGCGATCGCACACTATATGACGCTTTTTAAAATATGCTCATGACGCGTCATCATTTCGCACCGTTTTGGCACGCATATCTCGTGCCTTTTTTCCACAGGTTAAAGGCCCGCCCCTTCTGCATATTGCACCCTATTTTTTGAGTTGGGCTATGTTTGCATTGTTTATTTTTAGCTACAGTTTGATTATAATCAATGTGTAAATATTTTTAAAATCACCTAATCCTTTTTGCACACTTTTATTTAGTATACTCTTTTGCAAACTTTTTTTCCGAAAGCAATTTTTTCCCATTTCCTCAAAAGCTTGCTAAAACAGGGGGATTATGATAAATATTTGCAACTAAAATATTTTTTGTTTTTTGCTATGATGTATCAGTCTGAACCTGTCCCATAAATTACTATAGGAAATGAGCAGCCTGAACATGTTTCTACCAAAGCTAAGTGTGTTTATTGTAAGAAAGCTGAACTAATTTCTTCAGCTCAATTATGTGAATTGTTATCACATTCTGACAATATTTCTATGTGTACAAATGCTTCTATTGTTTTTTTTCCTCTCAGTCTAATGCAGAAGGCATTCCTGCAGCAATGAAATATTTTATTTCTACAGCCATAGAGAAGGCCCTGACTGCTATACCGCCTTCAAATAAGC
This sequence comes from Bombina bombina, assembly GCF_027579735.1. Taxonomy (NCBI): domain Eukaryota; kingdom Metazoa; phylum Chordata; class Amphibia; order Anura; family Bombinatoridae; genus Bombina; species Bombina bombina. The sequence continues at coordinate 167,544,847 of NC_069502.1, forward strand.
GTAAAAGGTCAGCACATGTTTTACCTATTTCTAGTGATTTATGTGCTGACCGACAGTATACTGACGTGTCTTCTAATGATGGGAATTCCTCTGATTCAGAGGATCTTCCATCAGAGACAGAGCTTCATAAATATTCTTTTTTTATTTATTTAAAATAGAACATATTCGCTCTCTTTTAAAGGAAGTTTTATTCACTTTAGGAATTGAAGAATCTAATCCTTCTGATGATAAACCATGTAATCGTTTAAATTCTGTGTATAACTGACTGTTGTCAATCTCAGTGAGTTTTTTCCTATTGCTGATGCTATCTCTGATATGATTGCTAAAGAATAGTCTAAACTAGGTGATCTTTAAACCCTTCTTCAAGGTTTAAAAAATGATATTCTTTACCTATTGCTAATTTAGAGCTTTGTGAAAGAGTCTCTAAAGTTGATGGGGCCATTTCCACTCTTGCCAAACAGACTACTATTCCTATTGAAAATAGCACTTCTTTTAAAGACCCTTTAGATAGGAAACTTGAATCTTATATTAGAAGGGCATATTAACATATTGGCTATATTCTTAGACTAGCTATATATATAGCTGATGTTTCTGCTGCATCTACCTTTTGGCTATCCAGCCTTGCTCAGCAGTTATCTTCAGACTCTGAAATTTCCAACATTTTCATTTTACTTCAACATGCAAATCATTTTATTTACGATGCAATATTTGATATCATGAAGATCAACATTAAAACTATAGCTTTATGGTATCTAAAACAAGATTATTATCTTTCTTTTCAGGGTAAGAATCTATTTGGTTCTCAACTAAATTCTATTATTCCCACTATTACTGGAGGTAAAGGAGCTTTTCTTCCACAAGACAAGAAATCTAAGGGAAACTTTAAAACTTCCAATCATTTTCGTTCTTTTCGTCAGAATAGAGAACAGAAAACTGCTCCCTCCCCTAAAGCCCCTGGCTCTAACTGGAGACCTTCTTTAAATTGGAATAAATTCAAACAATATAAGAAAATGAATCTGGACCCTAAGCCAGAATGAAGGTGCCGGCCCCCAAGCCAGTTCTACTGGTGGGGGGCAGACTGAAACACTTTCAAGAATTTTGGTCAGTCTCTGTCTCTTGGGAGTAATTGTCCTAGTTCCCTTACAGGAACAGGGGTTGTTTTTTTTTTTTTTTTTTTCAAATCTCTTCATTGTTCTGGAAAAGGAAAATTCTTTCAGACCAATTTTGGATCTGAAAACTTTAAATCAACTTTTAAAATGGAAACAATAAGGACTATTCTACCTTTTGTTCAGCAATGTCACCTTATGTCCACAATAGACTTACAGGATGCTTACCTCCACACCCCAATCCACCCAGATCATTATAGATTTCTGAGATCTTCTTTTCAAGAAAAGCATTACCAATTTGTTGCTCTTCCTTTTGGCCTAGCAACAGCTCAGAGAATATTTTCAAAAGTTCTCGGTGCCCTTCTATCTGTAATCAGAGCACAGGGCATTGCAGTGTTTCCTTATTTGGACGATATCTTGGTACTAGTTCAATCTTTTAATTTAGCATAATCTCACACAAAACAACTGTTGTCGTTACTCCTAAAGACATGGTTGGAGGATCTGACAAAGGTCACCTTTTTAGGGTTCCAGATAGATTCAGTGTCCATGACTCTATCCCTGACAGAAAGGAGACAAATGGAATTGGTTTTATCTTGTTTAAACCTTCCGTCTTTATCATTCCCTTCAGTGGCTATGTGTATGGATATTCTATGCCTTATGATTGCAGCATTGGACACAATCCCCTTTGCTGATTTTCATATGAGACCTATCCAGCTTTGCATGTTGTGCCAGTGGTGCAAGGATTACCCTCCGATATCACAACTGAATAGATATCACAACAACGCTAGAATGATTACTGCATCCTCAGAGTTCTGATTAACTGTTTTGCAAAAAATGAAAGTGTAACAAAACACATAGACACTATGGTCGTAGTTAATCCGAAGAAATCCAGTAAGCTAAACAAATATTTTGAGGTACCTTCCTCGATAGAGGTTTTTCCTGTACCAGATCGAGCTTCTGAGATCATTGCTAAGGAGTGGGAGAGACCGGGTATCCCTTTTTCTCCATCTCCTCCTATATTTAAAAAGATGTTTCCCATAGGTGACTCTGTCAGGGAGGCTTGGCAAACAGTCCCCAAGATGGAAGGAGCTGTTTCCACCCTGGCCAAGAGAACTACTATCCCCATAGAGGATAGTTGTGCCTTTAAAGATCCTATGGCCAAAAAATTAGAGGGGTTACTCAAAAAGATGTATGTACACCAAGGTTTACAATGGCAACCAGCTGTGTGCTAGTGCGGCGGCATACTGTGCGGCGGCATACTGGTTTGACGCGTTTGATGCTATTAGGACAGACACTCCTCTGGATGAGGTCCAGGATAGGATAAAAGCTCTTAAGTTTGCTAATTCCTTTATTACTGATGCTTCCCAACAGGTTAATAAACTGGGAGCAAAGATTTCAGGGTTTTCTGTTCTAGCACGCAGAGCCTTATGGTTAAAGCCTTGGTCTGCGGATCTATCAGCTAAGTCTAAACTTTGAGCGATTTCTTACAAAGGGAAGACTTTGTTTGGACCGGGCTTGATGGAAATCATCTCTGATATTACGGGAGGTAAGGGTTATCTTCTCCCTCAGGATAAGAGAAATAAGCAGAAGGGACGTCAGAGTAATTTTCGTTCCAGTCTAAACCTTCCTGGTCTTGGAACAAGGGAAAACAGTCCAAGAAGCCTGCTGTTGAATCAAAGACAGCATGAAGGGCATGCCCCCGATCCGGGACCGGATCTTGTAGGGGGCAGGCTTTCCTTCTTCGCTCAGGCTTGGGTTCGAGATGTTCAGGATCCCTGGGCAGTGAACATAGTGTCCCAGGGATACAAACTAGAATTCAAAGGTTTTCCTCCCAGAGGCAGGTTTCTGCTTTCAAGATTATCTGTAGACCAGACAAAAAATAAATTACAAAGTACAGTTACAAAAATTCTTGAAAAAAAATATTGCACAAAAAAGTTAGAAGGGCTCAAAGATATGAGGTCTCAGGTGTTAGAAAAAAAAAAGGCTGGCAAAGGGCTTTCCCTCCTTAGTGACAAGACCATTTTTCAATTTTCTTACCGTTAAGGACCAGGGCTGTTTTTATATTTCTGCGGTGTTTGTGTTTAGCTGTAATTTTCTTCTTACTCATTTACTGTACCCACACATATTATATACCGTTTTCTCGCCATTAAATGGAATTTCTAAAGATACCATTTGCTATCACTCCATTTAAACAGAAATTTTGGTATATTGCATGCCACCCTTTCACCGCCAAATGCAATCAAATAGTAAAAAAAAATCACAAACTTTTTCACAAACTTTAGGTTTCTCACTGAAATTATTTACAAACAGCTTGTGCAATCATGGCACAAAAGGTTGTAAATGCTTCTCATAGATCCCCTTTGTTCAGAAATAGCAGACATATATGGCTTTGGCATTGATTTTTGGTAACTAGAAGGCTGCTAATTGCAGCTGCACACAACACTTTTATTATTCCCAGCAGTGAAGGGGTTAATCATCTGACACTTCCCACCCTCTGATCCCTCTCAAACAGCTCTCTTCCCTCCCCCACCCCCCTAATGGTCACCCCATCTGTGTGTGTGTGTATGTATGTATGTATATGTGTGTGTATGTATATATATATATATATATATATATATATATATATATATATATATATATATATATATATACAGTATCCCACAAAAGTGAGTACACCCCTCACATTTTTGTAAATATTTTATTATATCTTTTCATGTGACAACACTGAAGAAATTACACTTTGCTACAATGTGAAGTAGTGAGCGTACAGCCTGTATAACAGTGTAAATTTGCTGTGCCCTCAAAATAACTCAACACACAGCCATTAATGTCTAAAAGGTTGGCAACAAAAGTGAGTACACCCCCTAAGTGGAAATGTCCAAATTGGGCCCAATTAGCCATTTTCCCTCCCCGGTGTCATGTGACTCGTTAGTGTTACAAGGTCTCAGGTGTGAATGGGGAGCAGGTGTGTTAAATTTGGTGTTATTGCTCTCACACTCTCATACTGGTCACTGGAAGTTCAACATGGCACCTCATGGCAAAGAACTCTCTGAGGATCTGAAAAAAAGAATACAGTGGGACCTCGGTTTACGAAATTAATCCGTTCTCCGGGACGTTTCGTATTTCGAAAAATTCGTAAACCGAAACACGGTTTCCCATAGGAATGCATTGAAAACCAATTAATGCGTTCCGGAGGTGAGAAAAAAAAGTCAAACACAGTATTTTATCTGTTTAAAACTCTTTATAAAGTGCACTTTAAAGGCATAAATACTGTACCTAATATTTCAAACATCCAACTTTATGTTTTAAAACATCACACATCAACTTTTAAAACATGGCAGACTGTTGGTAACATGGTACAGTACACTTTAACTGTACTGTACATAAATAACACGTCAACAGGGAAAACATGGAAAATAGCAAAACAATTTCAACACTGTTTGGAAGATGAGGAGGACGAGGGCAATTGGGCAGCACTAACACAAGCAGGTTCTTCTTCATGTCTAGGCTGTTTTTGTAGGAACCTTTCCATTGTCTGCTGCCTCTGGCGCCTTTTAAGCATCCCTCGGAAAGGGGACATGATGTCTGTGTCAAAACTGCTCACAAGTCTGTGGGCTAGAGCCTTATCAGGGTGGTGCTGCTGTACAAAAGTCTGTAGGTTTACCCACATTTGGCATGCCTCCTTGAGTTCCGTGGAAGAGAGCTGTTCCTCACTCATTTCCTCCTCCTCCTCAAATGCGATCTGCTCCTCCATCGACTCCTTCTGCAATTCCACCAGCTCCTCGGTGGTTAGGTCACGGTTGTGTTCCTCCACCAGCTCGTAGACATCCTCCTCAGTCACCTCCAGGCCCATGGTCCTCCCCAAGGAAACTATTTCCTCCAACACTGTTGACTCTGGTGCAGGTGCAGAAGCACTGGAGGCAGGTTTTACAACACAGTCTGGCCAAAGGTTGCGCCAAGCAGAATTTAGGTTTGTCTGGCTGACCCCGGCCCAGGCAATGGTGATAATCTGCAGACAGCTCACAATGTCAAAATGCTCTCTCCAAAATTCATGGAGGGTGAGGCTTGAGCGATCTGTCATCTCAAAGCATCGCTGGAAAAGCTCCCTTGTGTAGATTTTTTTAAAATTGGAGATGACCTGCTGGTCCATTGGCTGGAGTAGTGGGGTGGTGTTAGGTGGAAGGAACATGACCTTGATGAAATTAAAGTCCTCCAGCAAGTCTTCCTCGAGGCCTGGAGGATGGGCAGGAGCATTGTCCATGAGCAGCATGGCCTTGAGTGGCAGGTTATTATCCACAAGGTACTTCTTCACAGCAGGACCAAAAACCGCATTGACCCACTTCACAAACAAGAGGCGTGTGACCCAAGCCTTTGGGTTAGACTGCCACAAAACGCTCAACTGCTCCTTGTTCACCTTGTGTTTCTTGAAGGCCCGTGGGGTCTCTGAATGGTAGACAAGCAGGGGCTTGATCTTAAGGTCCCCACTGGCATTGGCGCAGAACAGGAGGGTAAGACGGTCCTTCATCGGCTTGTGGCCAGGCAATGAGGTCTCCTGTTCTGTGATGAAGGTACGCTTTGGCATCCTCTTCCAGAAGAGTCCAGTCTCGTCGCAGTTGAAGACCTGCTGAGGAAGGTAGCCCTCTGAAACTATGACTTCCAGGAACTCCGTAGCAAAATCTTCAGCTGCAGCAACATCGGAACTTGCAGCCTCTCCATGCCTGACCACACTGTGGATGCCAGATCTGTTCTTGAACCTTTCGAACCACCCCCTGCTGGCCTTGAAGCCTTCTGCATCTGCTGACGTTCCTGGCTGTTGTTTGAGGAGGTCAGCATGCAAGGCCTTGGCTTTTTCGCAGATGATCGCCTTGGTCACTGAGTCCCCTGCACGCTGCTTCTGTTCAATCCAGAGCAGGAGCAACTTCTCAACCTCCTCCAGAACAGGTGGCCGTTGCTTGGAGACCCGGGTGACTCCCTTGGCTGCATCTCTCCCAGTAATCTTCTCTTTCATTTTTAGGATTGTACCGATTGTGGATGCACTCCTTCCATACTCTTTGGCAAGGTCAGTCAATCGCATTCCTCCTTCATGCTTCCTGATGATTTCCTTCTTGTCCTCAAGCAGAATCATCTCCTTCTTCCTCTTCCCAGCTTCCGCTGCTTTCTTGGGTGCCATGACACCACCGTCCCTAAGTATGCAAAAAAAATTAAAAATGCTTTACACCCCCATGAGCTGGCATGGAAAAACAACCCCACAATGCAAAAAAGGCATGCACAGCACATGAGCTGGCATGGAAACCACACTAAAAGGCATGCACAGCAGATGAGCTGTAACAGGCATGCACAGCAGATGAGCTGTAACAGGCATGCACAGCAGATGAGCTGTAACAGGCATGCACAGCAGATGAGCTGTAACAGGCATGCACAGCAGATGAGCTGTAACAGGCATGCACAGCAGATGAGCTGTAACAGGCATGCACAGCAGATGAGCTGTAACAGGCATGCACAGCAGATGAGCTGTAACAGGCATGCACAGCAGATGAGCTGTAACAGGCATGCACAGCAGATGAGCTGTAACAGGCATGCACAGCAGATGAGCTGTAACAGGCATGCACAGCAGATGAGCTGTAACAGGCATGCACAGCAGATGAGCTGTAACAGGCATGCACAGCAGATGAGCTGTAACAGCCATGCACAGCAGATGAGCTGTAACAGGCATGCACAGCAGATGAGCTGTAACAGGCATGCACAGCACATGAGCTGGCATGGAAATCGCCCCCAGAATGCAGAACACACAGTAAAAGGCATGCAAACAACCAAGCTCAGCTCCCTACCTTTCCACTTCTTGAGATGCACCAAAAAGGCTCCAAAAACTGCTCCAAAAGGCTCCAAAATCTTCTGCCAATGGCTCCAAATCACGCATGGGGCAGGGGGGCGGATCTATAAACCAGGACACTTTTTTTCGTATTGCGGGAAAAATTCGTAAACCGAGGCATTTTTTCTCCGAAATTTTAATTCGTAAACCGATTTTTCGTTTACCGAGGCGCGCGTTAACCGAGGTCCCACTGTAGTTGCTCTACATAAAAATGGCCTAGGCTATAAGAAGATTGCTAAGACCCTTAAACTGAGCTGCAGCACATTGGGCAAGACCATACAGCGGTTTCACAGGACAGGTCGCCATGGTCGACCAAAGAAGTTGAGTGCACATGCTCAGCGTCATATCCAGAGGTTGTCTTTGGGAAATAGACTTATGAGTGCTGCCAGCATTGCTTCAGAGGTTGAAGGGGTGGGGGTCAGCCTGTCAGTGCTCAGACCATATGCCGCACACTGCATCAAATTGGTCTGCATGACTGTCTCAGAAGGAATGATGCACAAGAAAGCCCGCAAACAGTTTGCTGAAGACAAGCAGGCTAAGATCATGGATTACTGGAACCATATCCTGTGGTCCGATGAGACCAAGATAAACTTATTTGGTTCAGATGGTTTCAAGCGTGTGTGGCGGCAACCAGGTGAGGAGTACAAAGACACGGTGTTCCTTGCCTACAGTCAAGCATGGTGGTGGGAGTGTCGTGGTCTGGGCCTGCATGAGTGCTGCCGGGAATGGGGAGCTACAGTTCATTGAGGGAACTATGAATGCCAACATGTACTGTTACATACTGAAGCAGAGCATAATCCCCTCCCTTCAGAGACTGGGCCGCAGGGCAGTATTCCAACATAACGACCCCAAACACACCTCCAAGATGACCACTGCCTTGCTAAAGAAGCTGAGGGTAAAGGTGATTACTGGCCAAGCATGTCTCCAGACCTAAACCCTATTGAGCATCTGTGGGGCATCCTCAAACAGAAGGTGGGGGAGCGCAAGGTCTCTTAACATCCACCAGCTCCGTGATGTCATGGAGGAGTGGAAGAGGACTCCAGTGGCAATCTGAAGCTCTGGTGAACTCCATGCCCAAAAGGATTAAGGCAGTGCTGGAAAATAATGGTGGCCACACAAAATATTGACACTTTGGGCCCAATTTGGACATTTCCACTTAGGGGTGTACTCACTTTTGTGGCCAGCGGCTTAGACTTTAACGGCTGTGTTGATTTATTTTGAGGGGACAGCAAATTTACACTGTTATACAGGCTGTACAATCACTACTTTACATTGTAGCAAAGTGTCATTTCTTCAGTGTTGTCACATGAAAATATATAATAAAATATTAACAAAAATGTGAGAGGTGTACTCACTTTTGTTGGATACTGTATGTATGTGTGTGTATATATGTGTGTATAATAATATATATATATATATATATATATATATATATATATATATATATATATATATACAAATCTAAATTTAAAGTATTTATTGTCTGATCTCTTGGCTTCCTGAGACAGTGCTGACAGACTAGTTTTCTTCTATTTGTTGCTTACTCCACAATTTATTTTCTTCACTCTTAACCAAATCGGAGTCACTAGTAGTGAGATTGAAGAAAAAAATGTCTGCAGACACATTCTCACCATCCTTTTCTCAGAAGTGGAACTCCAGTCTGAGGCAGAGATCCATGAACACTGTCTCTGCAAGCGACTGATCTGATGCCATGGCTAGTTTTGAGGCTTAGCAAACTACACACATAGAAGAAGTTTGTTTAAGGAATTTGGAGGAAAATCAAAACTCAGGGCACAATGACAATGAAATCAAGTCATTTACACTAGACAACTGAAAAGGATGCAAAATATGTTAGTAGTTTCTGTAGTAAAGTTTTGAAAGAAATAGTAAAGATAACAAAAGACAGTTTTAGATCATTTATGCCCCTCTTCTATTGTAAATCCCTTTTTCCTATGGCTTAGGATACTCCAGGGCTTGTGCTTGCTATAGTTTTGCCTCAATGTATCTAAGGTAAAGAGTAGATTGCAGAAAGCATTGTTTGCCAAGTCCAGTATAAAGAAATCCTAACCGGGCAGAGGTTGAGGATTTCCTTGTCTGTGTCTGGGATAGTCAGCTGCTCACCTAGGGAAACTTTAGATTCGATCCCATTAGGGACATTAGATGATTAGAATTGAAAAACTCCAATATGAAGTGGGACATGGAGAAAGTGCCAGAAAAGGTTCTACAGTTCCAGGTAAATTGTATCAATGGGAAAAAGTGTTAGAGGTGCCTGATACAGTGCTACAGTGAACTGCCACAAGCAAAATGTACTAGGTAAAGCGTACTATACCCAGGTGTGCCATAGTGAAATGAGACAGATTAACTGAGTATCAGAGTTAGATGCAGGAATATCACGTCCCTCATCAAATGCATCATGTGCTGAAATGTAAGTTGTTTGGTTAAAAAAACAAAACATACATTTAAAACTTTCATTTTGGAATAAAAATATGCAGGGCTGTGTTGTTTACATAGTGCTCAATGTATACACCCATAGAATCTTGCATATATTTTATCTCCTCTGCTTTGGTCACTTAGAACCACATACAAATGAGCTGTTGCAATGACCTAAGCATTCACTGTATAGTGTGTTTCGAATTGTCAAGAGTAAGTTACACGTGCAATATACTATTTTGAGTTGTCCCTTTAATTTGTTATTTGGATATATAGCCTTTTGCCGGTAGTGTTCTTTGTGCATAAAAACATAATGAAACAGATTTTTTTTGTGTGTGTAAACAAACAGAACATAACGGACATTAACATCCATAAGCACTGATAATGCACACAAAAAAAGATTTTAATATGTAACTATTTTCCTTTGCTTAACTAAACATGCTTTTTTATTTTTAATTATGAAGTGTTGTTAAAAGTGAGCTTAATCAGTTTAAAGAACATTGTAGTGAATTTACTGTTCTGACTGAAAATTGATACTGTACCATTAAATTAATTGGATAATAAGTTTTTGTATAACTTTGTGAAAACAAAAGGTATACATATTATCATAAATGCACTAACAATTACTTTTGTTCTTTCTTGCAGAAAAACTCTGGAAGACCGGCTTAAGGTAGAAGAAAAACTTGGGGCATTAAATGTTTCTGACACTGCTGTGGGCAGCAAACAGTTAACTTTCAAACTAAAAAAGGTAAGACAGAGACAAAATGTAAAAGTTTAATGCAGTATGTTTTATTTCAGCTGGTATAGAGCTTTACAGGAAGAACAAGGAACATGTGTAATACATTATATCTTGGCCCTTCCTGATAATACCAGTGAGAACTGCTCACTCCTCTGGTTACCTGTATATTGCTAACCCCTCAGGTACCACCCCCTCCTCCTAGTTCTGTCTAGCAACCAGGAGGATAGGACGAGGAGACCCACTCAAGGGTATTCGTTTTCCTGGCTTCCCTTGGCAGATTTAAATTGGCGTTAACCCTCTGTTCCACTTAACTTGTTGCCACTGTATCTTTGTCCTAGGGCACTGGTGTGGTGTTCCGACAGCAGGTTCTCGTTCCGTTAGTTCTCGGTAGGGGCTGCCATCTTACCGTGATGTCATCCGGGTGCAACAGTGAGGGCTTTCATCGCCATGCTTGCTGAATTTTTCAATATACAAAATAGGACCTAAGCCGATTCACATCTCTAGCCATGGAGCCCACTGGGGGAGCTAAGTAGTTCCAGTAGCAGAAGATAATATAATATACCAATATTCAAGCCAACAAATGGCTACATATATCTTCAAGTAATTGCCCATAGCTCAGGTAATCTATGCGTTTCAGCTGAACAGCCTTTGTCAAGATACACAAGCCATCCAATTTTCAGTTTTCATATGTCTCTCCTTAGTGAAGTTTTAACTACTTGTGTTCCACTACTGAACTTTTGTCCATTCAAATAAAGTCTTAAAGGGACATGAAGCCCAATTTTTTGCCTTTATTGTTTCAAACGTGGGGATACAGGTAACATCACATGATTAAGGGACACACCCCAGAAACATTGTGATGTTAACTGAATTCCCCAGGTTTGAAACAATAAAGGGATTTTTACATTTTGGGAATCACCCTTTTCTTGTCTGTTTTACACACTGGATTGGAGCTTGGCAGTTGCTCTGGGTGATTCCCTGCATGCAGGTTTAGGTACTGACTTTTTGTTGAAGACAACAGCTGGACAGAAAAAGGAAGTTGTTGAACTGAGAGAAAGCAGAGCGTGTTGACATTAATGTGAGGTCATAGCAGACCTGGAAAAATTGTTTTATAAATATCATCTCTCATCTATCTTTCTCCACTGCCTCCTCTCTTCAATCTCTCTTTTTACCTCCTCCCTTCTCTCTCAGGCCATATCTTCTCTTTACAATGTGTCTCTCTTCTCTCTCAAATCCCTTCCCTCATATTTTTTTTCTCCACTCTTTCTTAACACTATCTTAACACTATCTTTTCTTTCATGTAATTGGCAAGAGTCCATGAGCTAGTGACGTATGGGATATACAATCCTACCAGGAGGGGAAAAGTTTCCCAAACCTCAAAATGCCTATAAATACACCCCTCACTACACCCACAATTCAGTTTTTTTTTTTCAAGGGGCTTCTTATGTTTGTCCAACCTGGACTTTGATCAAAACAGATGCAAGTCTTTCAGGTTGGGGAGCTGTCTGGGAATCTCTCTGAAGGGAGAACCGTTCATTTGTTTTCAGACAGACAATATCACAACTGTCGCATATGTCAATCATCAGGGTGGGGTTCGCAGTCCCCTAGCTATGAAAGAAGTATCTTGGATACTTTCTTGGGCGGAGTCCAACTCCTGTCTAATTTCTGCGGTACATATCCCAAGTATAGACAATTGGGAAGCGAATTATCTCAGCCGTCAGACTTTACCTCCGGGGGAGTGGTCGCTCCATCCAGATGTGTTTTCTCAGATTGTTCAGATGTGGGGTCTTCCAGAAATAGATCTGATGGCTCCCCATCTAAACAAGAAACTTCCCAGGTACCTGTCCAGGTCCAGGAATCCTCAGGCGGAGGCGGTGGATGCATTAGCAGTTCCTTGGTGTTACCTACCTGCTTATATCTTCTTCTAGTTCTTCTTCCAAGAGTGATCTCCAAGATCATCATAGAACAATCGTTTGTGTTTCTGGTAGCTCCAGCATGGCCTCACAGGTTTTGGTATGCGGATCTTGTCCGGATGTCCAGTTGCCAACCATGGCCACTTCCTTTAAGACCAGACCTTCTGTCTCAAGGTCCGTTTTTTCCATCAGGATCTCAAATCATTAAATTTGAAGGTATGGAAATTGAACGCCTAGTGCTTAGTCGTAGAGGTTTCTCTGAGTCAGTGATTAATACTATGTTACAGGCTCATAAATCTGTTTCTAGGAAGATTTATTATCGAGTTTGGAAGACTTATATTTCATGGTGTTCTCATAAATTCTCCTGACATTCTTTTAGAATTCCTAGAATTTTACAGTTTCTTCAGGATGGTTTGGATAAAGGTTTGTCTGCAAGTTCCTTAAAGTGACAAATCTCTGCTCTTTCTGTTTTATTTCACAGAAAGATTGCTAAGCTTCCTGATATTCACTGTTTTATACAGGCTTTGGTCCATATCAAGCCTGTCATTAAATCAATCTCTCCTCCTTGGAGTCTTAATTTGGTTTTGAAGGCCTTACAGGCTCCTCCTTTTGAGCCTATGCATTCTTTGGACATTAAACTACTTTCTTGTAAAGTGTTGTTCCTTTTGGCCATCTCTTCTGCTAGAAGAGTTTCTGAATTATCTGCTCTTTCTTGTAAATCTCCTTTTCTGATTTTCCATCAGGATAAGGCAGTTTTGCGGACTTCATTTAAATTCTTACCTAAGGTTGTGAATTCTAACAACATTAATAGAGAAATTGTTGTCCCTTCTTTGTGTCCTAATCCTAAGAATTCTTTGGAGAAATCCTTGCATTCTTTGGATGTGGTAAGAGCTTTGAAATATTATGTTGAAGCTACTAAAGATTTCAGGAAGACTTCTAGTCTATTTGTTATATTTTCTGGTTCTAGGAAAGGTCAGAAGGCTTCTGCCATTTCCTTGGCATCTTGGTTAAAGCTTTTGATTCATCAGGCTTATTTGGAGTCGGGTCAGGCCCCGCCTCAGAGAATTACAGCTCATTCTACTAGGTCAGTCCCCGCATCGTGGGCTTTTAAGAATGAAGCTTCAGTTGATCAGATTTTCAAAGCAGCAACTTGATCTTCTTTGCATACATTTACTAAATTCTACCGTTTTGATGTATTTTCTTCTTCGGAAGCAGTTTTTGGTAGAAAAGTTCTTCAGGCAGCTGTTTCAGTTTGATTCCTCTGCTTATGTTTTAAGTTTTTTCTTTAATTTATGAAAAAACTTATTTTCTTTCATGTAATTAGCAAGAGTCCATGAGCTAGTGACTTATGGGATATACATTCCTACCAGGAGGGGCAAAGTTTCCCAAACCTCAAAATGCCTATAAATACACCCCTCACCACACCCACAATTCAGTTTTACAAACTTTGCCTCCGATGGAGGTGGTGAAGTAAGTTTGTGCTAGATTCTACGTTGATATGCGCTCCGCAGCAAGTTGGAGCCCGGTTTTCCTCTCAGCGTGCAGTGAATGTCAGAGGGATGTGAGGAGAGTATTGCCTATTTGAATGCAGTGATCTCCTTCTACGGGGTCTATTTCATAGGTTCTCTGTTATCGGTCGTAGAGATTCATCTCTTACCTCCCTTTTCTTTTTTTTTTTTTTTTTTTTTTTTTTCCATTATAATAAAACTTTTTTTATTTAAATAATATTTTTATTGAGGAAGAAGAAAATGAAAGCACTACAATGTTGCTGCTTAAACAGCCAATATAAAACAAATAATAAAAATACAAATGGTCATTAGGATTGTAGCATTGTAAGATGTTCAAATTATAGTAGTGCACATATAACAAAATATTGCTAAACAGCCTCAATTTTTCTTAATTATAACAAATAAATTTAACCATCCATAAAGCTAAGGAAATAAGAATACCAGATATAATATGCAGTGTAGGATGTAATGAATTCTGTGTAATATAGTAGGATAAGATATGAACTCCCCTAGTGAAAGGTGGGATCCATAGTATAGCCTTCAAACTAACAAATAGAGGCACATACAGGCTTTGCTCTCTTCTCTGTGATCTTAAAGGAGGCCCCTGAAAAATGATTTAGTAATGGGAGCTTAGATGGTAAGTACTGTTGATCAGACCAGCTAATCCGAGTAAGAAGGATGGATCCCAGACTGTGGCGTTATGTAAAAAAGATTAAGTACTAAGGGAGTAGTGAAAGTTGCGGTATGGGCAAGAGAAACCGCATATTTAGTTCTCCTATTGCTAGGGGACTCATTACTTTGGGGGGAGGAGGGGCTTTATATTAGTTGTGGTAATTTGTAGGGATAAAAGGAAGCATGGGCTAATTTTGCAGCTAGGATAGGGTAAGACTTACTTGAGATTGAACTTATCAATGTACTGGTGGATTTGTTGTATTATATCTGAATACAGATTAATAAGATCATAATATGTATAATATCAGGAATTAATATAGGGCTAGAGTTTCCTTAGAACAAGGTTGTGTTGCCTCAATATGAAAAAACTTTGGTAGTCATCCCTACGACAGCCAATTTTTATTTTCTATTTTAAAATAAGAGGGTGGGTTTGTTGTGCCATATCTGCGTGCAGATTAATAAAATCAAAGTATGTGTAATTTCGAGATGTAATATAGGACTAAAGCTCCTTCAAAACAGGGTAGTATTGTCTCATTATGAATTTGTTGGACCTGCTGTCAGGGTACGGGCCCTATACCCCACAACAGGTGCCTGTTCTAAACAGTGAGGGAGTGTTATTATGAGGGGCAACACTTAGAACACTTAGCCGAATAGCAATCCTCTAATTAAACCATAACTCCTATAGTTGTGTTTATAACGTTAGGTAAATAGTTAAGAGTCCTAGGTATGCATAAGTAAATAAAATATAGGAGAACATAATATAGATCTATATTCTCTGTAATATAGCTAACTTAATATCCAAGGCAAGAAATGCTGCATGCAATTAGCACTCCAAAGCTCTCACATAAAACCTTAATAATGCATTAGGCAAAAGGTAGCATTAATATAGTAAAGCTGTGTATAGCTTGGTCTAGTTAAAACTAACAATATAGGTGGTATAAAAGGATGTTCAGCAAACATTCAATAGTGAGAGCCTAGGTATAATGTAACGATAACCTAGTTCACTAACAGATAAGACAGTGTAATATTCACATAAACAACAAAAAAAATCCTGTACTGGCAATGCAAGAATAATTAAACATTCCCTTCCACACAGAAAAAAAACTACAAAAACTTTTCAAACAAGTGGTAACTATGGGACTCAATAATA
Organism: Bombina bombina; assembly: GCF_027579735.1. Classification (NCBI taxonomy): domain Eukaryota; kingdom Metazoa; phylum Chordata; class Amphibia; order Anura; family Bombinatoridae; genus Bombina; species Bombina bombina. The sequence continues at coordinate 167,560,231 of NC_069502.1, forward strand.
GTTAGAGTATGGCATGGACAAGATAAGCCATATAGATAGCCCCCCAACATTGGGAGGTATATTATAAGGAGAGTGGAGTGGAGCGGAGTGGGGGGGGAGGTGGTAGGTTAGCTAAGAGAAACCACTTTTATGATTGTTCTGAAGCTAGGAGACAAGATAAATACTATGGGTAGCGTATATGCCAAATATGGAGGTACATTATAATATAGTGGTGGAGGAGGTGGTTATTGAAGCTCAGTAGATAGCTTATAGGCTAATTATATATTGAGTAGATACGATGTTTGATGCGTGTATAACTAGAACTAAATATAAGGATGATAAATTGCACAGTTTAATGTTATTGCAGGTCCAGCCTGCGATGGAAAACAGGGCAACCTGGGATAGTGGAAATTCGCCTATGTGGTAGACTTTAGGAAGCCATGTAATTGCAGTACTCCCATATACATCCGCAAATAAAGTTAATATTGAAATCTCAAACATCTGTCCACTTTATGCACCAGTTGTAGATAGAATACCGAAAACAAGTGCACAGTTTTAGTATAAGGTAGAGGATAAAAACAGAGCTTATGTGCAACAATTTACATTATGGTGCAACACTATGCTATGAAGCTATATTTTTGTAACAAGTAGGTGTTGCGCTGCCCCGGCCGCTGGCAGCAAGTTGCGAAGTAGGCAAGTTCGCTTAAAACTTCATGTATGTACTTAAAGTATGAGAATGTTGAGATTCTAATTACCAAAGTAGGTGATAATCTAGTCTTATAAAGAAAATGAACACAGGAGTGAATAGGGATGATCTTACATTAATTGCTAACAATATCCTCAAGAGCTTAAAGAAGCTGTGAACATCTTGGTCATAAGGCTGAACTATGCAGGAGAAGTATTGGGCCCTGAGGTAGGAAAATCTTCTCATCCTTATCTGTCACCAATGTTTATAAAAATTATTTGCATCCCCTAAGAGGACTTAGCAGATAGATATTGTATTGCATAAGATAGCCATACACTGCAGCAGTGACTCATACATATACACAAACTGTGAAGTAGTACATTTATGCCTGGATATGCTAACTACAAAACTCTAACCATGCGGGAATTCTGGGTTCATAACATTGCTTGAGGTAAATAAATACTGTGTGTGTGCCACAAGATAACTTAGCTGATAGATTCTGGGTTCACAACATTGCTTTGGGTAAATAAATACTGTTTGTGTGCCACAAGATAATTTAGCTGATAGATATTATAACAAGTTATAGCAAAACAGTAAAATGCAGTAGTAAAAAGGAAGAGATTGTATCTGTATCAGGGTTAAACTCCCCAATGTTCACTAAATTACATATCTAACAGCTACGTGAGTTTTATGTAGGTTACTACAATAATACCAAGTGACTTAGATACAGAAATAAGGTGATATATGGTTAGGAGAGTACATCGATTATATGGGTAACTAACCATTATTAAATATGGAGGAGATGGTATAAACAATAAACAATAGAACAAAGTAATTTAGTAAAGAGTGTTGGACACATTAAACACCACGTTGTTAGTGAGTTTCAGAGATTTCTAATTACGTTCATGAATATAATCACTAGGCTAAGTGTAAGAACCCAGTGTCTGCTGTGTCCACAGAAAGCATGGTGGGCTCAATAATTGTCAGGACAGTTCAGATAACGGTGCTTGCTGATTCAGTCAGAAGAGTGACAAATAACGTGCAGAACATGCAACCTCAAGAAGTAGTAATATAACATTATGTGAACAACCGGGACATGTAAAACTGTGCAACAGGAGGCTATAGGTTTGCCACTAAACTAGGAGCGTGTAAACATAGGCAGTTCTATAATTGTTAAAACAGGCGTTCTGCTCAATAAATGATTAAAAGTGTGTAGATCCGCGGTAGCTTGATGGCTGTTCACCCTCATAGTTGTATTCACTAGTCAGGCGAGCCTCCAGCAACCTCACATCTCAGTGTCTCTATCCCACACCGGATGACCAGAATAGGGAAAGTCTATCGCGCAGTTCATGGGCTATTTCCAAGGTGCTTTTCAAATACAGTCTACTCACGCTGGTAAGGGGAGACATGCTCATCGCTTTATGGTGTGCAGGACTGTCAGCCAGCTCTTCTGCTGGAAGCGTAGCATACAGCGCCAATCTCTGAGTCGGAAACCACATGGCCGTCTGTACGGTTTGGGGTAAAGCTGCTACTGCTACTTGGTGGAAATTAGTAGTGGCGGGCAGATAGTTTTCCGCTGTTATAGGAGTATCTGTTTCTCGAGTTGTCTGGGCTGCAGGTATGAAACCAGGACTAGGCTCAGCAGACCATAACCCCCAAGCACCTCCACCAACACATTCTGCAGGGGAAGCCGTAGTAAAGGTTGTCTGTGTGGCAGCTAGCGTAACAGTAGAACTAAACGCTGCGTGCAGCTCATCTTCTATAGCGCCATGATGATCCTGAAGTAGCCTCCGAAGCTCATTAAAGAAATCAATAGTCCCTTCCATGTTAGCGCCACTCAGTGTAGATGTCACCTAGCTAGAGAGGATCCCCAGTCCAACAGGTGCACCTCAGATAGATTAGGTTATTAAGCTGCTGCAAGAGGATTGTGGTGTCTTTTTAGCCCTGTACAGCAATAAAGAGTTTAAAGTTGTTTTAACTGCGTCAAATGAGCAAGATGGCCACCGGCACTTCTCTTACGCTGCTCCGTCTCTTCATGTCTCAAACTCCTGAAAGGCTTGTAGCATCTCCCTGTCTTGAGAGCTAAATGCACAGGGCAAGATCAACAGGTAGATTCAGGAGTTACAAGCTGTCTTTTATGGGAGGTGAGCAGTATTAAATGAAAATTTGGTCGGAGCTCCCAAGATGTGCGACCGCTCACCTACCCAGCTGGCTCCGCCCCCCTCTTACCTCCCTTTTCAGATCGACGATATACTCTTATATATACCATTACCTCTGCTGATTCTCGTTTCAGTACTGGTTTGGCTTTCTACAAACATGTAGATGAGTGTCCTGGGGTAAGTAAATCTTATTTTCTGTGACACTCTAAGCTATGGTTGGGCACTTTGTTTATAAAGTTCTAAATATATGTATTCAAACATTTATTTGCCTTGACTCTGAATGTTCAACTTTCCTTATTTTTCAGACAGTCAGTTTCATATTTGGGATTATGCATTTCAATTATTCATTTTTTCTTACCTTCAAAAATTTGACTCTTTTTTCCCTGTGGGCTGTTAGGCTCGCGGGGGCTGAAAATGCTTCATTTTATTGCGTCATTCTTGGCGCAAAAATTATTTTCCGTTTCCGGCGTCATACGTTTGACGTTATTTTGCGCCAAAAATGTCGGCGTTCCGGATGTGGCGTCATTTTTGGCGCCAAAAGCATTTAGGCGCCAAATAATGTGGGCGTCTTATTTGGCGCTAAAAAATATGGGCGTCGCTTTTGTCTCCACATTATTTAAGTCTCATTTTTTATTGCTTCTGGTTGCTAGAAGCTTGTTCTTTGGCATTTTTTCCCATTTCTGAAACTGTCATTTAAGGAATTTGATCAATTTTGCTTTATATGTTGTTTTTTCTCTTACATATTGCAAGATGTCTCACGTTGCATCTGAGTCAGAAGATACTACAGGAAAATCGCTGTCTAGTGCTGGATCTACCAAAGCTAAGTGTATCTGCTGTAAACTTTTGGTAGCTATTCCTCCGGCTGTTGTTTGTATTAATTGTCATGACAAACTTGTTAATGCAGATAATATTTCCTTTAGTAAAGTACCATTGTCTGTTGCAGTTCCTTCAACATCTAAGGTGCAGAATGTTCCTGATAACATAAGAGATTTTGTTTCTGAATCCATCAAGAAGGCTATGTCTGTTATTTCTCCTTCTAGTAAATGTAAAAAATCTTTTAAAACTTCTCTCCCTACAGATGAATTTTTAAATGAACATCATCATTCTGATTCTGATGACTCTTCTGGTTCAGAGGATTCTGTTTCAGAGATTGATGCTGATAAATCTTCATATTTATTTAAAATAGAATTTATTCATCTTTACTTAAAGAAGTATTAATTGCTTTAGAAATAGAGGATTCTGGTCCTCTTGATACTAATTCGAAACGTTTAGATAAGGTATTTAAATCTCCTGTGGTTATTCCAGAAGTTTTTCCTGTTCCTAATGCTATTTCTGCAGTAATTTCCAAAGAATGGGATAAATTGGGTAATTCATTTACTCCTTCTAAACGTTTTAAGCAATTATATCCTGTACCTGTACCTGTCTGACAGGTTAGAATTTTGGGACAAAATCCCTAAAGTTGATGGGGCTATTTCTACCCTTGCTAAACGTACTACCATTCCTACGTCAGATGGTACTTCGTTTAAAGATCCTTTAGATAGGAAAATTGAATCCTTTCTAAGAAAAGCTTATCTGTGTTCAGGTAATCTTCTTAGACCTGCTATATCATTGGCTGATGTTGCTGCAGCTTCAACTTTTTGGTTGGAAACTTTAGCGCAACAAGTAACAAATCATGATTCTCATGATATTATTATTCTTCTTCAGCATGCTAATAATTTTATCTGTGATGCCATTTTTGATATTATCAGAGTTGATGTCAGGTTTATGTCTCTAGCTATTTTAGCTAGAAGAGCTTTATGGCTTAAGACTTGGAATGCTGATTATGGCTTCTAAATCAACTCTACTTTCCATTTCTTTCCAGGGTAACAAATTATTTGGTTCTCAGTTGGATTCTATTATCTCAACTGTTACTGGTGGGAAAGGAACTTTTTTACCACAGGATAAAAAATCTAAAGGTAAAAACAGGGCTAATAATCGTTTTCGTTCCTTTCGTTTCAACAAAGAACAAAAGCCTGATCCTTCATCCTCAGGAGCAGTTTCAGTTTGGAAACCATCTCCAGTCTGGAATAAATCCAAGCCTGCTAGAAAGGCAAAGCCTGCTTCTAAGTCCACATGAAGGTGCGGCCCTCATTCCAGCTCAGCTGGTAGGGGGCAGGTTACGTTTTTTCAAAGAAATTTGGATCAATTCTGTTCACAATCTTTGGATTCAGAACATTGTTTCAGAAGGGTACAGAATTGGTTTCAAGATGAGACCTCCTGCAAAGAGATTTTTTCTTTCCCATGTCCCAGTAAATCCAGTGAAAGCTCAAGCATTTCTGAATTGGGTTTCAGATCTAGAGTTGGCTGGAGTAATTATGCCAGTTCCAGTTCCGGAACAGAGGATGGGGTTTTATTCAAATCTCTTCATTGTACCAAAGAAGGAAAATTCCTTCAGACCAGTTCTGGATCTAAAAATATTGAATCGTTATGTAAGGATACCAACGTTCAAGATGGTAACTGTAAGGACTATCTTGCCTTTTGTTCAGCAAGGGAATTATATGTCCACAATAGATTTACAGGATGCATATCTGCATATTCCGATTCATCCAGATCATTATCAGTTCCTGAGATTCTCTTTTCTGGACAAGCATTACCAGTTTGTGGCTCTACCGTTTGGCCTAGCTACAGCTCCAAGAATTTTTCTCAAAGGTTCTCGGTGCCCTTCTGTCTGTAATCAGAGAACAGGGTATTGTGGTATTTCCTTATTTGGACGATATCTTGGTACTTGCTCAGTCTTTACATTTAGCAGAATTTCATACGAATCGACTTGTGTTGTTTCTTCAAGATCATGGTTGGAGGATCAATTTACCAAAAAGTTCTTTGATTCCTCAGACAAGGGTAACCTTTCTGGGTTTCCAGATAGATTCAGTGTCCATGACTCTGTCTTTAACAGACAAGAGACGTCTAAAATTGATTGCAGCTTGTCGAAACCTTCAGTCACAATCATTCCCTTCGGTAGCCTTATGCATGGAAATTCTAGGTCTTATGACTGCTGCATCGGACGCGATCCCCTTTGCTCGTTTTCACATGCGACCTCTTCAGCTCTGTATGCTGAATCAATGGTGCAAGGATTATACAAAGATATCTCAATTAATATCTTTAAAACCGATTGTACGACACTCTCTAACGTGGTGGACAGATCACCATCGTTTAATTCAGGGGGCTTCTTTTGTGCTTCCGACGTGGACTGTAATTTCAACAGATGCAAGTCTCACAGGTTGGGGAGCTGTGTGGGGATCTCTGACGGCACAAGGAGTTTGGGAATCTCAGGAGGTGAGATTACCGATCAATATTTTGGAACTCCGTGCAATTTTCAGAGCTCTTCAGTTTTGGCCTCTTCTGAAGAGAGAATCGTTCATTTGTTTTCAGACAGACAATGTCACAACTGTGGCATACATCAATCATCAAGGAGGGACTCACAGTCCTCTGGCTATGAAAGAAGTATCTCGAATTTTGGTTTGGGCGGAATCCAGCTCCTGTCTAATCTCTGCGGTTCATATCCCAGGTATAGACAATTGGGAAGCGGATTATCTCAGTCGCCAAACGTTGCATCCGGGCGAATGGTCTCTTCACCCAGAGGTATTTCTTCAGATTGTTCAAATGTGGGAACTTCCAGAAATAGATTTGATGGCGTCTCATCTAAACAAGAAACTTCCCAGGTATCTGTCCAGATCCCGGGATCCTCAGGCGGAGGCAGTGGATGCATTATCACTTCCTTGGAAGTATCATCCTGCCTATATCTTTCCGCCTCTAGTTCTTCTTCCAAGAGTAATCTCCAAGATTCTGAAGGAATGCTCGTTTGTTCTGCTGGTAGCTCCGGCATGGCCTCACAGGTTTTGGTATGCGGATCTTGTCCGGATGGCCTCTTGCCAACCGTGGACTCTTCCGTTAAGACCAGACCTTCTGTCTCAAGGTCCTTTTTTCCATCAGGATCTGAAATCCTTAAATTTAAAGGTATGGAGATTGAACGCTTGATTCTTGGTCAAAGAGGTTTCTCTGACTCTGTGATTAATACTATGTTACAGGCTCGTAAATCTGTATCTAGAGAGATATATTATAGAGTCTGGAAGACTTATATTTCTTGGTGTCTTTCTCATCATTTTTCTTGGCATTCTTTTAGAATACCGAGAATATTACAGTTTCTTCAGGATGGTTTAGATAAGGGTTTGTCCGCAAGTTCCTTGAAAGGACAAATCTCTGCTCTTTCTGTTCTTTTTCACAGAAAGATTGCTATTCTTCCTGATATTCATTGTTTTGTACAAGCTTTGGTTTGTATAAAGCCTGTCATTAAGTCAATTTCTCCTCCTTGGAGTTTGAATTTGGTTCTGGGGGCTCTTCAAGCTCCTCCATTTGAACCTATGCATTCATTGGATATTAAATTACTTTCTTGGAAAGTTTTGTTCCTTTTGGCCATCTCTTCTGCCAGAAGAGTTTCTGAATTATCTGCTCTTTCTTGTGAGTCTCCCTTTCTGATTTTTCATCAGGATAAGGCGGTGTTGCGAACTTCTTTTGAATTTTTACCTAAAGTTGTGAATTCCAACAACATTAGTAGAGAAATTGTGGTTCCTTCATTATGTCCTAATCCTAAGAATTCTAAGGAGAAATCGTTGCATTCTTTGGATGTTGTTAGAGCTTTGAAATATTATGTTGAAGCTACTAAATCTTTCCGAAAGACTTCTAGTCTATTTATCTTTTCCGGTTCTAGAAAAGGCCAGAAAGCTTCTGCCATTTCTTTGGCATCTTGGTTGAAATCTTTAATTCATCTTGCCTATGTTGAGTCGGGTAAAACTCCGCCTCAGAGGATTACAGCTCATTCTACTAGGTCAGTTTCTACTTCCTGGGCGTTTAGGAATGAAGCTTCGGTTGATCAGATTTGCAAAGCAGCAACTTGGTCCTCTTTGCATACTTTTACTAAATTCTACCATTTTGATGTATTTTCTTCTTCTGAAGCAGTTTTTGGTAGAAAAGTACTTCAGGCAGCGGTTTCAGTTTGAATCTTCTGCTTATGTTTTTCATTAAACTTTATTTTGGGTGTGGATTATTTTCAGCAGGAATTGGCTGTCTTTATTTTATCCCTCCCTCTCTAGTGACTCTTGTGTGGAAAGATCCACATCTTGGGTAATCATTATCCCATACGTCACTAGCTCATGGACTCTTGCTAATTACATGAAAGAAAACATAATTTATGTAAGAACTTACCTGATAAATTAATTTCTTTCATATTAGCAAGAGTCCATGAGGCCCGCCCTTTTTTTGTGGTGGTTATGATTTTGTATAAAGCACAATTATTCCAATTCCTTATTTTATATGCTTTCGCACTTTTTTATCACCCCACTTCTTGGCTATTCGTTAAACTGAATTGTGGGTGTGGTGAGGGGTGTATTTATAGGCATTTTGAGGTTTGGGAAACTTTGCCCCTCCTGGTAGGAATGTATATCCCATACGTCACTAGCTCATGGACTCTTGCTAATATGAAAGAAATGAATTTATCAGGTAAGTTTTTACATAAATTATGTTTTTTGGTTGTGTATTTAATTTTCTCAGCGGAAAATGGCTGTTATTATTTCATCCCTCCCTCTCTAGTGACTCTTGTGTGGAGTTCCACATCTTGGGTATTTCTATCCCATACATCACTAGTTCATGGACTCTTGCCAATTACATGAAAGAAAACATAATTTATGTAAGAACTTACCTGATAAATTCATTTCTTTCATATTGGCAAGAGTCCATGTGTCACAACTATGTATGTTTCCCTCTGATGAGGTTTATTAGATAGTGTTAATATTAGGAATTGTAGCTCTTTAAATGTCTCAGACAGGAAATCAATGTCTAATAATGACCTGTCCAGACCGGATTGAGTCTATTAATAAGAGTGGATAATTACACTATTGCAGATCTAATTAAATCAGTTAACAGACCTTTAGTGTAAAATAAGAGAATCTGATAGAATGTCCTTAAGTACTGGAGTGATCACTGATAAGGATTGATCACTAGGAGATAGCAATCTTCAACTTTTAGCCTTCAGCCGATTTTCACGCACTCACACTTCCATCCTAAAATATTTACTGATTCAAGCAAGCAATTCCGGATTCATACAGTATTTTCCACTTTTAAGAACGTTTAAGCATATTTTGCAATAAGAGACACTTCAGCTATTTAACATAATGTTAAGGTTGATTACCTTGTCCAGGATTATCTGCAAGAGGTTGCGGGGAGAAGTAGGGGAAAAAGCTCCTCTCTGGTCCGTGGCTGTGCTGTGAGTGCGAACTACGCGGTAAGTAGTTCCGGCGGCTCTTTGATCCCCGGAGTTACCCAGGCAGACCGGCCTTCCAAACAGCGATGACGGCCAGGGTTGAGAGAAAAAGTAAGCAATGCTGACTTTAAGCTGATAGGCAAGCAGAGTGGGATGTAGCTTGTATTATAAGTATTATGCCAAATGCATAGTGTATCATTGACCAGAAGTTGCGTCAGATAGGAACACCTTGACTGCTTCAATTTTCAGGCAAGGTATAGAATGTACCACACCCACTATTTATAGGGAGGTTCATGTACCATAATGGGATATACCTTAAAGGTATATCACACACTCCCCCCTTCAAGATCTCCTTTAACTAACTAGAGAAGGCTTCAAAGGATTTCGGCGATGGTAGGCTCTGATCAAGCGTGGAGCATTTAGCTCTGTGTGACGTATCCAGGAGTTCTCCTCAGGACCAAAACCCTTCCATTTTAGGAGATATTCGAGATGTGTTCCATGGAATCGGGAGTCCAGGATTTTCTCAATTTCAAATTCTTCTTGGTAGTCTATTATGATGGGTGCTTTGGCTTGACTGGAAATTATGTCTGGGAGTTTATAAGGTTTCACAAGGGATACATGGAACGTGGGGTGGAATTTATAAATAGCTGGCAGTTTCAATCTCACAGTGGATGGATTTACTATGTTCTCAATAACAAAAGGTCCAATGAATTGGTTTGCAAGCTTCTTTGTAGGTACTCGCAGCTTTAGATTTTTTGTTGATAGTAGTACATTATCTCCTACCTTATATCCGGGTCCGGATCTATGATGTTGATCATAGTAGTATTTCTGGTAAGTCTTTGCATTGTTAAGATGTAAGGTAAGTTCCTTTAATCTTTCTTGCAACTGTTGAGAGAAATCTGTGGCGGCTGGGGAATTCACTTCAATATTAGATACTGGAATGGTTGATGGATGAAATCCATAAGTTGCATAGAATGGTGTCATCTTTGTGGTAGATGAAACCGAATTGTTGTAGGCGAATTCCGCTAAAGGTAGATAATCCACCCAGTCATCTTGTTGGTGTGATATATAACAACGCAGGTATTGTTCCAATGTTTGGTTTAACCTTTCGGTTAGACCATTCGTTTGTGGGTGGAAGGCTGTAGAAAACTTGGGATTAATTTGTAATCTCTTACATAAGGATCTCCAGAATGATGAGGTCAATTGTGTACCTCTGTCTGTGATGATTACGGTTGGTAACCCATGTAATTTGAAAACATGTTTAAGAAAGGTATTGGCGGTTGTGTAAGCTGATGGTAACCCTTTTAAAGTTATAAAGTGTCCTAATTTGGTTAGGTGATCCATTACGACTAGTATTGTGTTGTAGTGTTGTGATTTAGGCAGTTCTACTATGAAATCCATAGAAATCGTACTCCATGGTCTAACAGGAATAGGCAGAGGTACTAGTAACCCTTTTGGTCTTTTGTGATCTTTTTTATTCCTGGCACAGGTGTCACAAGAGGAAATATAATCATATATATTTTGGTCCATATGTGGCCACCAAAAGGTTCGTCGTGTTTTCTCTATGGTTTTTTGTATGCCACTATGTCCCGATAGGGGTATATTATGAGTGTGATGCAGGATTTCTTTTCTTAAACTGACTAGTATGTACAACTTTTTGTTATGGTATAACAAACCAGTCTTAGAGTCTCTTACGCATTCTTTAGGTATGTTGATTTCCTTTTTTAAGAATTTTGTTATTTCTTTTTCTAGGGGTGTTAATACTCCTATGAATTTTTCGGCTGGTATGGTTGGATTAAAGGGACAGTATACGGTAAAATAGTTTTTCCCTTAATGTGTTTACAATTGCTTTTTTTACCAACTGCAGAGTAAAAAATGTATGAAAATTAGCTTTTTAAGGTTTATTTCTGTATATTAAAGCTCTGATTTTGTGTTTTGAAGCCACAGCCTAATAAAATAGGTTGAGCTTGTAGGTATAATCAGATCTCATTACTGTATCACATTGTGCACATATACCTGCTTCTTTATCTTATATCTGTCCTTAAAACAATCACCAGTACTTTGAGAGAACAATGGAAAATCAACATTTTATTACCTTATCTTTGCTTTATCACACTGGGAGTGTAATTTCTTCTGCTGGCTGTGTTTACAAAGCTTATCTATAGCTGGTACGCGCGGCCACAAACTTTCAGAATAGGTGAGGATACCACATGCTAAATTAACAATTTCAAATGCCAATATAAGGGTAAAGGAGCTACTTGTAAACAATTTAATACACTCCAGCAGGTAAAGTGGATCATTGGGAACAAATTAAAGGGGAGAAAAATTTTGAGTAAACTGTCCCTTTAAGTGTTTCATGGCAGATCTGTTCATGGAACCGAGATAGAGCGTCAGCTTTAATATTCAGTTCCCCAGGCCTATATGAGATTAAAAAGTTGAACCTGTCTAAGAACAATGACCATCTCACTTGTCTAGCTGATAAGGTTTTACTCCTTTTTAGATATTGGAGATTTTTATGGTCCGTATATATTCTAAAAGGCTTAGTAGTGCCTTCTAAAAGGTGTCTCCATTGTTCCAGAGATACCTTTATAGCTAGCAGTTCTTTATCCCCTATGCTATAGTTGTTCTCTGCTGGGGTAAAACGTCTAGAGTAGTAAGCAACAGGATGTATTTCGGTATTTTCATCAGTGGTTTGTGACAAAACTGCCCCAATACCTGAAGTGGAGGCGTCCACTTCTAATACATATTGCAGTTTAGGATCTGGCATATGTAATACAGGGGCAGTGACGAAATGATTCTTAAGGTTTTCAAAGGCTGTTTGTGCTTCTGCTGTCCATTTAAATCTTTGTTTTTTACTGGTGAGTTGGGTTAATGGTTTCACGATATTAGAAAAGTTATTAATACATTTTCGGTAATAATTAGCAAAACCTATGAATCTTTGTAATGCACGTACGGAAGTCGGAATGGGCCATTTAAGTACAGCAGATACCTTTTCTGGATCCATTTGGATTTTATCAGGTGTTATGATGTATCCTAGAAACTTAATTTTGTTTACATGAAACAGGCATTTTTCTTTCTTAGCATACAACTTATGTTCTTTTAATCTTGTCAAGACCCATCTGACGTGTTTTTCGTGTTCTTGCTGTGTTTTGGAATAGACTAGGATATCGTCTAAGTAAATTATAACACATATATCCATTAAATCGTGGAAGATCTCATTGATAAAATGCTGATATGTCGCGGGGGCATTGCTTAAACCGAAAGGCATAACGTTGTATTGATACAGTCCATACCTAGTGAGAAAGGCAGTTTTCCATTCGTCACCCTCCTTTATTCGTATTAAATTGTATGCCCCCTTTAGATCTAATTTTGTATATATGTTAGCTCCCTTTAGACGTTCTATTAATTCAGGAATTAGGGGTAGTGGGTATCTGTTTTTTATGGTAATAGAATTCAACGACCGGTAGTCGATTATTGGTCTTATCGTGCCATCTTTGTTTTTAACCAAAAACATCCCTGCTGCTGCGGGGGAAGTTGAATGAGATATAAAACCTTTTCTCAGGTTATCATCCAGATATGATCTCAGAAAGGTTAACTCATTTTGGGATAATGGATACATTTTTCCATGTGGTATTATTGCCCCTGGGACTGTGTCTATGGGACAGTCAAACCTTCTGTGTGGAGGTAGGTTTTCTGCCTCTAACATATTAAATACGTCTGCCAAATCCTGATAGATCGCTGGAACACCCTCCTGTAAATTTGCAATAATAGTATGAGGAAAACAAGTGTTCAAACAATAAACAGAGTTTAGTTTGATTTGAGAGTGTTCCCAATTAATATCAGGATTATGTTTTTGTAACCATGTATATCCCATTATGATAGTGTGGAGAGAAATGGGTATTACATCATAACTGATATACTCAGTGTGGCCCTTGTCAGTTGTAGTCAATAAGGGTATGGTGTGATGTGTGATCGGTCCTTGTTTAATCAAGGTACCATCAATTGATTTGACATAAACAGGGTTTTGCTTGCACACAAGAGGGATTTTATTATTTACAACATACAAGGTATCTATATAGTTTCCGGATGCACCAGAATCAATCAACGCCCTGCACTGGATACTTTCCTGATCCCACTGTAAAGAGAGAAGCAATGTCAATTGTTTATTTTCTAGGTCATGGGTTATACTATTCAGAGTACTTTGCTTACCCTTCTTTTGTCTTTGTAAAGATGGACAGTGGGTTACTATATGCTCCTTTTTTCCGCAGTACAGACATAGATTTTCTAGTCGTCTCCTTGTTTTCTCTTCATCTGAGAGAGGTCCCTTTATAACTCCAATCTCCATGGGGGTTGAGCTGGCAGAGGTTTTCTCTGACTGAGTAGTATACGTATACGAGCGTTTAGGTACATAATCATATGTTGCCTTTTCTGATCTTCTTTCTCTAATCCGTCGGTCAATGGCTGTACTCAATTTTATTAGTGCAGGAAGATTATCTGGCATTTCCTGTCTGGAAAGCTCATCTTTCAGAGTCTCAGATAGGCCCAGCCTGAACTGGTTTCTTAAACTAATTTGATTCCATTGTGAGTCCACCGCCCACATCTGAAAATCAGTTGTATACTCCTCGACCGTCCGCTTCCCTTGTTTAAGGGAGCGCAACTTGGTTTCAGCTAGTAATTGAGTATCAGGGTCTTCATATAAATTAGCCATGGCTTGAAAGAAATCTGATAAGGAGTCAAGAATAGGATCATTATTTTCATAATACCTATTTGCCCATGTTCTGGGTTCTCCTTGCAGAAATGAAATGGTTGTGCAGACCTTTATACGGTTAGAATGGTATGTGCGAGGTCGCAGTGAAAAGAGTAAATGGCATGCAGTTTTAAAGTCTCTAAATTCCTGCCTCTTGCCTGAAAAAGGCTGTGGGTACTGGATATGAGGCTCAGGCACCTCAGTGCTTTTTGCAGCCATGTAATCTTTTAGTACTGTTTTTATAGCCAAATTTTCAGCTTGTACTTCAGTCAAGGCATGAGCTAAATAATCTAGTGTTTGCTCTATGCTACTGAACTGGTTTTCTATTTCTTCAGGAGACATAACTGTTACAATTCCTTTAACACTTTGTATTTTGGGCCTGAAAATTATGTCACAACTATGTATATTTCCCTCTGATGAGGTTTATTAGATAGTGTTAATATTAGGAATTGTAGCTCTTTAAATGTCTCAGACAGGAAATCAATGTCTAATAATGACCTGTCCAGACCGGATTGAGTCTATTAATAAGAGTGGATAATTACACTATTGCAGATCTAATTAAATCAGTTAACAGACCTTTAGTGTAAAATAAGAGAATCTGATAGAATGTCCTTAAGTACTGGAGTGATCACTGATAAGGATTGATCACTAGGAGATAGCAATCTTCAACTTTTAGCCTTCAGCCGATTTTCACGCACTCACACTTCCATCCTAAAATATTTACAGATTCAAGCAAGCAATTCCGGATTCATACAGTATTTCCACTTTAAGAACGTTTAAGCATATTTTGCAATAAGAGACACTTCAGCTATTTAACATAATGTTAAGGTTGATTACCTTGTCAAGGATTATCTGCAAGAGGTTGCGGGGAGAAGTAGGGGAAAAAGCTCCTCTCCGGTCCGTGGCTGTGCTGTGAGTGCAACGTCCGGAAACGCGGTAAGTAGTTCCGGCGGCTCTTTGATCCCCGGAGTTACCCAGGCAGACCGGCCTTCCAAACAGCGATGACGGCCAGGGTTGAGAGAAAAAGTAAGCAATGCTGACTTTAAGCTGATAGGCAAGCAGAGTGGGATGTAGCTTGTATTATAAGTATTATGCCAAATGCATAGTGTATCATTGACCAGAGTTTAGAAGTTGCGTCAGATAGGAACACCTTGACTGCTTCAATTTTCAGGCAAGGTATAGAATGTACCACACCCACTATTTATAGGGAGGTTCATGTACCATAATGGGATATATCTTAAAGGTATATCACACCATGAGACCCACCCTTTTTATGGGGGTTATGATTTTTTTGTATAAAGCACAATTATTTTGAAATTCCTTTGTTGATGCTTTTTACTCCTTTCTTTTTCACCCCACTACTTGGCTATTCATTAAACTGAATTGTGGGTGTGGTGAGGGGTGTATTGATAGGCATTTTGAGGTTTGGGAAACTTTGCCCCTCCTGGTAGGATTATATATCCAAAACTTCACTAGCTCATGGACTCTTCCCAATATGAAAGAAATTAATTTACCAGGTAAGTTCTTACATAAATTATGTTTTTATGACCCAATATTTGAGGCCACGTGTACTTCTTTAAAGTGCTTAAATAGCACATAATCAGTACTCCCATGTTGTATATGTAATAGATGTTCTCTAATTCTGTATTGGAGTCTTCAACTTGTTTATCTCAAATATTGAAGTTTACAAGAACATTGTAACAAATAAATTACATAATTATCCATGCATCTTATAATGTCTTTAATATTTAAACTCTTACTGGCCTTTGTAGAGGTAATTGTTATATGCTTGCAAGCTTTGCAGCTCAAACAAAGGGAAAAAAACCTTACACTTCATAAGTTAGGGTAACATCAGATGTATTCATTTTTAAATCCATTAAGTGCAAGAATATTTGAAAGTTGTTTTCCCCCCCTTTTTATAAATAAATTTAGGATGTTCACCAATGTTATTCCCCAACAAAGGATTCTTTTAAATTAAATACCAATGTTTATAAATTATTGTTTTAATTAATTTAATTTTTTTAATTTAATGTTGGGAGCTATAGTTATAAACTGTACCTTCAAAGAATCTGAATCGTCTATTCTTTTCTCTTATACATAGTAATATAATTTTTTTCTAACTAGCAGTTCTTTTTGTTCATTTTGCCTTACTATTTCTCTTTCTTTATTAATCCTGCTCACATCATACCACCAGTCACCTGATTCCCAGCCAGATCTGTCACAACTTGGGACATAATTTCTGATAATAATTTCAGTGCTTCCTTAAACTGTGGTAGTCAATCCAATTCAATCTCTACACAATCTGTGTGTGTGTAGATGAGATTATTAGGAAGTTATCCTCAGCCATTGCAGTAGAACCGTGGGCCAGATGGACGATACACCCAATTCAAAATATGTATCCAAAAGTTTGGTATTACAGAATGTGTATCTCTGCTGTGCATAAAGCAAAATAGATGTCACACTTTGCACCATATCTGATATATTAATCTTCATTTAGTTTGCTTGACCACATATCCCAGCAGTCCGGGAACAATACTGTGAAATCTATACATTTAAGGCCTTTGAGCAGCAAGCAAGTCAACATTCTGGTTCGTTAGCATAAGATAATCTGTAGAAGGTTATATCAGACAGTTGCCTCTGTCATTTCTCCTACCTTTCTTCAAACAGATTCTTGCTTAGAAATGTGTGAACCAACTCAGGTGTTTATATTACACCCTTTTAATTATCTGGGAGCCATTTAATTCTTCTACAGAAGAAATATACCCAACAGTGCTGATATGAGTGCACTCTGAGTGTAAAGAAATTGATTGTGGACATTTTCATAAAATGAAAGTACTGTGGCTGGACATAGGGCTGGCAGCTAATTCTTGTCTGGTCTTTAACTAATCAGAGTACTAGGGACCTGCTTTCCCTTACTTGTCTCTACTGTACACCCAGTATAGTGCGGCAGAATTTGTTGGCACTTTAATGGAGATAAATAATAGGTACAGGCAGTTATGGTATCGTGAATGGATTAAATTAATGTGTTCAGTTTGCTTTTGGCAGATGGGCGAATTTGTCAGGAAAAAGTATTTCTTAAACTAGACTGGCTGATCATTTCTGTAAGTTGAATACATCCTATTCATCATTCCACCACTTGCCTATGCAATGCTTAGAATAATTTTAACGTGCAAAGAATTTGCTTGTGCAACTTCAGAAGTCTATTCTTAGTACCCTATTCATGACACAGCCCTGCAAGACTCAGGCATGTAAATTGTAACAGGTGGGACACTTCCTAGTATCAATTATCAAATTGCTTGCTCTCGTTATCCCTTCTGTGGTATTTTTAGTCTGTGTGTTCATAGATTGGTGCTATTTTCATTCAGAAAGGCCTAAGTTAAACTGTGCAGTCCTTGAGCTGTATTTTTTGCACTGTTATCTTGTTCATAACTTGAGAAGTGTAATGTGCATTACATCCCTTCTATGCTGGTAATGGATTGTAGATACCTCTTGTGGCAAGTGCCCATGTGTTAACTTCATAAAAATTCAGAAAATTTAAAAAGAAAAGCAGTCTGATCTAGTCACTGACTGCCATACTAACTGTCTTGGATGCACATCAGTGTTTTAGAAGTATCACTTGCACAATACGCGTCACCTGGATCAGTATGCAGTTGTACAGCGCGTACAAATGTGTGCAGCATGCAGAGTAATAGCTATAACTTAAACAGTAACATATTTTTATAGAACTATACCAAACTGTAACACGACGTTAACAAAGAACAATCTCTAAGACAATTACAATTGTTCCTTTCATTTACATATTTTGTCAATTGCTGTGTTAAACATTGTTTAATTGTGTTTAGTCTCTCTCATATCAAACTCTCATCTTCACACTATGCAGCCTTATCATCATTTCACATAATCAACAGAGACTGCTATGTCTAAAGGCAGCTTCTCGTTGCTAATCCCTCTTTATCTGCAGCATGTGACCATGCTGGTTGCCCTTTTTTTTTCTCTCCAAATTTACAAAACGTTGGCATTTATAGCACAGTCCTTTTGGGATTCTCATTCTACCTCTAACCACGCAGTGTATGCTTCTATGGCACAATCAAATACCTGCACACTATATCCATACTTACAGGATTTTTAGTACAAAATATATCAACTTTCCTGTCTACATCAAGGCAGACCCCACAGGTGAGTTCTGCTGTAATGAATTTGAAATATGTGAAATTAATCTCTAATGAGAACAAGGGTGAGTTAGTTTATGCCAACTAAGCCATTCAACGTCAAACAAGTAGGTAGCTGTAAGGTAATAATGGCTACATATTAAAAAAAAAAATAAAAAAAAAATACGAACAATAAATAATACAAAACAGCATTATAAAAGAAGGCGCTATTAAGATGCACACAGTCCCAGAAACTTACAAAACTTCACCTTTGGCAGCATTCTCCCAACAAACGGGCCATTGTATAGAAGAATCAAATTCTGCAAAGAAGGAATAAGGTACCTCACAGTGTTGTATTTAAGATAATAGAATATAAAGTTAGGAAAAAGAACAAGCATCAAGCACCAGTGTGGTGCAGTATAAGTGTACTGGATTCTCTGGGGTGTACAGCTGCTTGTTCATAATTAGTGATAATAGTCAGCTCAAATAAAAGCCATATATATGAAATAGCCTGAAAAAAAAATGTCTCCTGCATGTGAAAGGGCAGTGATGAGACGAGTATTTTTTTTTTTTTTAATGGAATCAAAGGTTATATTAAAGCTGTTTATTTTGGTTTTGGCTTACAGGAAATTAATGTGTGTAAAACTGGGCCAAATTAATTGATTGGTTACTGGTTGAAAAGCAGAGGTTCTCTATTGGTTACCAGTGACACATCTCATCAACCATTAAAAAAATATCTCGGTGCAGGAACATTCTTTTTTTTTTTTTTTTTTTAATTGAGGTTAAATTTGCGGCACATAAACAATACATTTTAGTAAAAACAAAATACAAAAACTGTTTCTGAGTATACATCCAATATTGGTTTAACCAAGAAATTCAAAACATACCATTATGACATTGCATAAAGAATATTAGTATACAGCATGCTTGCCACTTAAACTGTATGACCTTTCAATATCATCTGAGGCCACTTTTGGACCTCACTGCACTACAGGGGGGATACAACTAAAAAGGACAGTCATGAACAATAGGGTATCACTTTTGGATCCCATCTGAGAAACCTCCATTTTTAGTTTGTTTTTTTAGGGTTCATATAATAAGTTGTAACACACAAATTGTACTCATAGACCCTTGGTGAGAATAGATGAATGGAATAACAAGGTAAAAAGACGGACACTATAATATGAACAGGTAACTGGGCTACTAAGACTTGGTATAATGATGGGAATTGAATATGGGGTGGAGTCCATAATATATATGGCTAATTCCAAGAAGTTAACTGGGGTCTACCAGCCCTTCTGATATAATCTCATAATACATAAAAAGGGGAATACTTGTGTGTGAGGTCATCAAGTTAATGAAAGTACAATATAGGTAAAAGTAGGAGTTATATTTACTGCTGATAGGAAACAACACTTATGAAAGAGTTCAACATTTTAATATAATAACTATGTATGATATCATGTCACAATAAATCAGAGTGTAACTTAATCCTGTCATAGAAGCATGGGCCCTATGCAACACAACAGGAAATTGGATAACATAATCTAGTAAACTCCTAACCATTTTAATAAACCATCTCATCTGAGTAGATACTAAAACTCTCGATAGGGCTTTGAGTATCATAAAATATATATGTATACTGTAAACTGTAGAGATATAAAAAAATCTATAAATCTAACTGGACCCTATGCCTAGTGGTCAAGCTATAATTTGGACTAAGGATAGAAAGACACAGGGGCTTGCATAATTACTACAGGCTAAATAACATTTGGAAAACAACCTAGGGATCATAAGAGATTGATAGAGGGTAAACAACCTTGGGTAGTCTATGCTATATAACTCTATCTGACCGAGACTAAAACAATACTACTAGTTAGCTGACAGTTCTATAAGCAAGTCAGGTTAAACATAATGTATAACCTCCTCTTACCTCAGTATAACTTATTCCTATAATCTTACTGTAAATGATGGATCTTAAATAGGGATATGGCAACATAAGACAATCTTCAACAGTAAAATACCCCAATTGTAGCATATGTATTGCAAACTTAAGCAATCCCCTTATTTAAAACAATCAGATACTGTAGTGGAAAATCATAATCAAGAGTGTATGCCTGCATCAAACAGTTAATAAGTCCGCAGATCAATATAGCAGAGCATGGGCTGGGTATAGTGAAGATTTGTAAGCTCACGCTCCCCATAAAAGAATTGTCTTAAGATACAGCAGTCACTCTACTCCGGTTTTTAGAGGGTAGATAGAAACTAGATACATAACCCAGTGTAAAATCCAAACCTTCGTGCTGAAATAAAAACTGGATGTCATGTTGTGAGCACTGGGACTCTCCCAAATCAACTGCTTCGGCATCCGTGGTAAGTGCAGAGTTACATCTGCGTAGTCCTCAAAGTGCCGCTTTGCTGTTGAGAAATGTATAAGCATATACTCTCGATCGCGGTCGATCACCACCGCTAAGCTGCTCCCGCCATCAGTCCTCTCCGAGATCTCAGATGCCTCCAACTTCGCCCCTCTCTCCAAACGCTGCACCATCGGCCAATTCTCAGACTCTCTCACCGGACCACCGACCATAGAGGGCATCCCAGCGGTAGGTGTCAACTGTATGTGGTCATTTACTTGGGCATCTTCTTGCGGTACATCTGTCCCATCTGGTAAATTCACGGCATCAGTGGTAATAGAGAGTAACAGAACCAGAGTAAGCAAATCTTCAATGTCTCTACGGAAGCTATGTAATGATCAGCAATTCGATTGCTGTTTCTTTAGTCTGATTATGGGTATTCTCGATAAATAGTTTGTATCATGTGACTAAGTCTGTCTGCTAGTGAGGAGACAGAGTCTTAATCACCTGGTATAATGTAGCCCGGTATATTCACCTCAATATTATAAGTAGTAAGATCAGGTGAATTATGTCTGGGTCTAGAGATAAGTTTCTACTATGCAAACTCTTAGATAATAACTAGTAGTTTATATAAGTGTGTGAAAGACAAGTGAGGTCCCCTTTAAGGTAATGCTGTGCCTTTAAATAATACACCTTGCGGTAAAGATAAGTTCACAGTGTGAAGTATACTGTTTCAGCTTGCTGGCCCTTTAAATAATACACCTTGCGGTAAAGAAATGTACACAGTGTTAAGAATACTATATCAGCTTGCTGGCCCTTTAAATAATACACCTTGCAGTAAAGCAATGTACACAGACTTTAACGGCAATGCTAACACTTGTATACTGAACCTGGCTCTAGCAGCTGTGTGTGTGCAGCCTCTCTTATCCTCTCCGTAGATTGCGGGCTGTGTCCGTTAGACTGGAAGTTGTTTGAGCTGCGTGTGTGCAGCAGCTATTGCGGAACAAGCAGACAGGAGTTATTAGGTGCAGCGTAAGACGCTGTTAGTGAAAGACTTCCGAAATCCTTCCGGGGAATTGAGTTCCGCTTTGCTTGGCAACAGGTGACTTCTGCCTTAGTTGAGAAGTAGCTTTAGTTGAGGGAGACTAATCATAGAACAAGTGATACTCTGTTTTACACATGCAACGAGAAGGGCTGGAGAGTGAGTGGGTATCAACCTTCAATAAACCAGCAAAGGTTTATGGGAATAGAAGGCTTTTAAAAGAAAAGAGAGCCTGGTAATTGATTCTTAAGGTGGTATGTGAGATGTAACAACATGAGTTAAGGTGGAACTGAGGAGTTCATGACAAGCTGTTAAAGTACTCCCCCATGTTGAAGTATAGCTTGTCTAGGGTCAAATCATTTTTTGTCGCCATGTTAGTGTTTAAGGATTTCGTATTTCAGACACTTGAAGCTCAATAACCCAAATTACCATTCAGTAAAAGTTATTATGGAAAATACAGCTCGATTTGGCTGCTATACCCAGATTTACCTGGGGGGGGTGGTTAGATGAAGGCCTCAAACGCATACACGTTGCCACTGCAGGCTCACCGTTCCGGTACCTCTGCACTTGAGTTGATGACTTTTAAGCAGATCTAAATGTTCATTAGATTGTTATAGATAGTCTCACACAAATCTTGATCGTGGATGTAGGGTCTATACACTGATAAGCAACGGATTCATCAGTGAGTCCTCAGAGTGTAAAAGTAAGTCGGCCATCTTGGTCGCTGCCCGGAAGCAGCCCCCTGCAGGAACATTGTTTTAAAATGTCCTCTGATCGATGCACAAAAAGTCTCTTGTCTTATTATTCAGATTCTGTGAGTTTTAATACGCTCTGTTTGCTATCGGCACCCAAATCTATATTTCTGTACCAACCCTATCCCCATCCTTGCTCAGTCATGTCATCTGATTAACTACAGTATTTAGTAACTCATCCTTTATATCCCCTCATTATACCAAAAGCAGGTACTCTATCTGCTATCCCTTCCCATCAAACCTTAATTACTTTGTCTGTTATGAAGGGATATAAAGTGCAACTTCTTATTGCGAGTCATCTTCACTAATGTTAACACCACCCACTTTCAAATAAATCTTTTCCTACGGCATAAAAATGTATTTGACAATATTATTGTGGCAACAATTGTTTTGAATGAAAGAGCAATTCTATTATGAATGATATCATTTGTGCATTATGCAACAAGTTGCTTCTTGAGAAAGCAATTATGTAGTGATCTTTAAGATTAATATTGTGGTTTTTAAGTAAATGGCACCTAATAACTTAAGTTTTGTGAAGACATCTTTATAATTGTATTTTGTTTACTGTGTATCCATGACAACTGTCTGTCAAGGCTGTACAGCTGGTAGCAGAATAGTTTGTCTCCAGGAGCTGCCCCAAAGGACCAACCTGAACTGGTGGTAAAGTATTATCATTAGCTTGTTACATCTTTTAATTGTCAGCTGGATGTTTAACACACGGTCACAATAGTAGAATGCTATTGATGAGAAAAGTGAAGACAAAAACAAAGATGCAATGTTCCTTTAAAGGTGCAGTTCAGTGAAAATGAAACTTAAATGGTTTAGATAGAGCCTGCAATGTTAATCGGCTTTCTTTGCTTCTATTATCAAATTGGCTTCATTCTTTGTTGAATAGTAAACTAGGAGCTCAGGAGAGTGCATGTGTCTAGCAATCTATGGCAGCAGTGTTTACAACAATGTTTGTAGTACAGTTATATATTCTTCCAAACGCTGCTGCCAAAGAGAGTTAAAATCATGTGCATACTCTTAAGTCATGCTTCAACAAAGGACACCAAAGGAACAAAGCAAATTTGATAATAGAAGTAAAATGTAAATGTTTTTTAAAGCTGCATTCTGTGTTTAATAATAATTACAATTGTAATTTTGACCTTACTTCTCTTCAATGTTTAAACCTCCAAGAAAGACCACTTTAAGTTCAGACAAGAGTTTCACTGCTCTGTTTTTTTTCCCCTAGTCTGAACAACTTAAGAAACGTCAGGAAGCCTTAAAGCAACACCTTGAGGAGAGAAAAAAATTACGTCGCTCAGCCGGACACTTAAAGAGCAAATCTACAAAAGGACGGCCTTTTAATTGACACACTAGGGACTTCTAAATGTAATACATTGAAAAATATAGAACAAAATCTGGGTAAATCAATGAGAACTTGACTTAATTCAAAAACCTATTAAATAAAAATCTGTCTTATTTTTTACTTTATAAGACTAATGCCTTTATTTACTGCACTAGATTAATGATCATATCACAATGTTTCCTGTTTTAGCTGAAGTTCTTCATAATTGGTTTATTTTTGTATTTAATTTATATTTGGTAAACCTCATAAAACAAGAATCGCAGCCATACAACAGAAGGAAGCAAAAGAGTTGTACAATTTGAATAATGATCTTGCAGAAATGCTTTTATCCTTAATGCATCTTGAAAGAAGCAATGGTAATATGGTTCCATCTTTATAAATAAAATAGTATCCATTAAACATGTGGAAGCTACCGAATGAGTAAGAAGGCACCCCTCGCAGTTTTCAGCTCTTTTTGGAGCCGGATTTATTCTTGTGAAAGCGCAACACACTAAGATCTCTGCAAATCCAGATCTTAGTGTATTGAACAAGAAGAAATCTGGCTCCAAAAAGAGCCAAAGGGCGCGAGCAGCCACCTTCTTTTGCATTCGCCAGCTAGCGAAATTGCAAAATGCACACTTCTAGTTACTTCACTCATTTAGTATTGCAAGACATATGCTTACAAGAAGGAAATTATTACTACTCACTTTGTACTCTGTATGTACGCACTACAGTGGTACTTTGCTAACATGAAATGAGTGAGAGCCCACAATGCTTCATGAAAGAAACTTTGTACCAGCATCCAAGCAGAGCATACAGTAGACCAGTGATTTGCAACCTTTTTTTTGCCATGGCACACTTTTTTACATTAAAAAATCCTGTGGCACACCACCATCCCAAAATTTTACAAAATCACACATTGTAGCCTAATACAGGATATAAATAAATATATATATATATATATATATATATATATATATACACTGTACTGTGCTGTCATGCCATGCCTCCTACAAACTATACATGACATATTGACATTCATTCACAAACAATCATAATGATTGTCTGTGAATGAATGTCAATGTCATGGTTGTAAATGATGCCTGATGAGCCTGTCACATACCTCCCAATATTTCAAAATTTGAAAGAGGGACACCCCCTCACTGTTGTCAGTCTGCCGTGGCACACCTGAGGATCTCTCATGGCACACTAGTTTGCCACGGCACACTGGTTGAAAAACACTGCAGTAGACTATAAAGCAGACGCTGCAATACTGTTCTAATCCCCACCTGCCCACTTTGTTTTTTGCTACTGTAAGAACTTAGATGTTAGAGTGCAGTCTTGGAAAACTTTTCAATATTGTTTTCTTAGTTTAAAGAAAAAATATTGCTTTATACTCTTTTAATGGAATAGGAGCCAATTTAGAAGGGTCGCCAGTAGACTGACCATCTTAACCGATTTGCAAACAATTCTGATTTATGTTGTATTTTGAATACATAAACATAACTTTTTTTTCACACTTTTATAGAGCCATTTCTGGGCTTTAGATAAAGTTATTACACGTCATTAATAGGTTATTCATTGTCAAGATAAGAAAACCACATAATAGCTTCTGCCTTTTGAAGCAGGTAGGAAGTCTTCCCAGAAGTATTAAATTGCAAAATCCAACCCCTCTCCCCTTTTACCCCCTTCCTGTGTAATTTAATTTCTTTTTTGAGTAAGGTAGGCTGGGCTAGAGATCTGCTCCCATAGAAGTTTCCTTTATACATATATAGGAAAAAGGTTTGGCCTATACATGTTACTGCAAGTGTCCAACCATCTCCTGACTTTTATCTGACATCAAACATGCATGCATGCATCTGTGTACTGTGAGGTTTTACCTGGATCTCATCCTAGTGGCTAACTCAAAGGGTAGACCTGTCAGCCTCTTGGTGAGAGCATGGGTGAAAGGAGATGCAGGGGGAGTTCTTCTGAGAAACCATCCCGACTCATATTGACAGCTCCTTAAGCAATCAGTGTTGACGAGTTTCGCTGCCTGCTTTTATTCTCTCAAGTCCATGTCACAAGCGACACTACTAACCTGTCGCACTTGAAGGGCCGTGTTCCTGTTCCACGGCGTTGATTCTGGTAAGATCTTTTCATTATATATATATATATATATATATATATATATATATATATGTAATAACGCAAGAAGGGTCAGAGTGTGACTCCTTTTATCTGTATAGAACTAGGGTAATACCCTAGGAAGGGGGTTATGGAACAGGGTGGATTTTAATATACATGATAATGTTTATTGTGTTTTTTACTGCATTTGTGTGAGATGAGGTTCTGTCAGTGTGGAACAGTTATAGAGAGATTGAGGCAAGCTTTTTTGGCGTGTCTCTTCTTCGTTGCAGGGGCGGTCCTGCATGGTTATCCATGGGACCGGGTGTGGCCTCAGTATCTTCCTCTTTCTCAATAGGAAGGAGACTAAAGCGGTTTCTTGTAGTTCGGGTCATAGGTGGTGGTGAGTGCCCCAGACATTGGGATATAAAGGTGCCATTTAATCAATAATCAAGTCCGTAATAAAGGCGCAAGCTATGGTGGACTCTATGTTGGAGGATACTCCTTCCTTATCTAAACCTACTAACTGTATACTGTGAGGAGGTTCCGGTGGAACCGCAGTTACAACTCTGTTCTACATGTTATGACAATATTACTACTTCTAAAAAGAATAACGTATTTAGTACAACTGAGCCGTCCACCTCAGACGGCGGTTTCTGCGGCCATAAATTTGATGCTTCGTCCTACTAAGCGCAAGCGGAAGGTACGGCACGACTCTCCGTCTCAGGGGTCTTCGACTCCGCTGGATATCTCAGATAGATTATCCGCGGAAGAGGGCAACTCCTATTTGTTTGGAGGAGGCCGCTTCTGAGTCGGAATCGGCTACCTCTAGGCCTCCGTCAGAGGAGGAACCAGATTTCAAATTTAAGATGGAGCATTTGCGTTTCCTGTTAAAGGAAGTGCTTGCTACTCTGGAGGTTCCGGAACCGAAACTGCTGGAGGAACCTTCGATCCCCAAATTGGATAGGGTTTACGAGGACAGGGTAGTGCCTCAGGCCTTCCCGGTTCCTATCAAAATGGCGAACATTATTAAAAATGAATGTGAGAAACTGGGTTTGCCCTTTTCTCTCTCGTCTTCTAGGAAACTTTTCCCCATTCCGAACGCGCAGCTTGAACTGTGGGGAACCGTTCCTAAGGTGGATGGTGCTATCTCCACGCTCGCTAAGAGAACAACCATTCCGCTTGAGAATAGCTCCTCTTTTAAGGAACCCATGGATAAAAAGATGGAGTCCATGTTGCGGAAGATGTTCCAACTGATCGGGTTCATTTTCCAACCGGCGTCGGCAGTCACTGCGGTGGCGGGCACGGCTACCTATTGTTGTGACGCACTATCAGTAATGGTCGAGGTGGAGACCCCCCTCGAGGAAATTTTGGATCGAATCAAAGCTTTAAGGGTAGCACATTTGTTCATCTGTGATGCCAAACATGCAGATTAAATGCCTGAATGCAAAGACATCATTGTTTTCTGTTTTAGCTTGGAGGGGTCTGTGGCTAAAATAGTGGTCTGCTGACATGACATCTAAGTCTCGATTGCTTTCCCTCCCATTCAAGGGGAAGGTTTTGTTTGGCCCAGGCCTGGATTCCATCTTATCTACAGTCACGGGCGGCAAGGGGGCTTACCTCAGGATGAGAAAGCCAAACCTAAGGGATCTACTTTTCTTCCCTTTTGTACAGACAAGTCTCAGTGCCAGCAGCCTTCCGCAAAATCTGAGCAATCCAAGGGATCTTGGAAGCCAGCAAACTCTTGGAACAAGTACAAGCAAAACAAGAAGCCCGCCGATTCAAAATCAGCATGAAGGGGCGGCCCCCAATCTGTCCTTGGACCAGGTAGGGGGCAGACTATCTCTCTTTGCGGGGGCCTGGAGGGGAGACGTTACAGTCCCTTGGGTCCTGGAGGTCGTCGCCCAGGGGTACAGGATAGGTTTCAAATCGTATCCGCCCAGGGGCAGGTTACTCCTGTCAAACATCTCTTCTAGACCAGAAAAGAGTGACGCCTTCCTGGGGTGTGTGAGGGATCTCTCATCTCTCGAGGTAATCGTCACAGTTCCTCCAGCAGAAAGAGGTCTGGACCTGAAGGCCCTAAACAAGTTTTTGTCAGTCCCATTGTTCAAGATGGAGACGATCAGGTAAATTTTGCCTCTGGTTCAAGAAGGGCAATTCATGATGACTATAGACCTGAAGGATGCTTACCTTCATGTTCCAATTCACAAGGATCACGTCAAATTTCCTTCCTGGACCAGCAGTTTGTGGCCCTTCCGTTTGGTCTGGCGACGGCCCCAGGATTCTTTACAAAGGTTCTAGGAGCACTTCTCGCAGTAGCGAGAGCCAGAGGGATTGCAGTGGCTCCATATCTGAACGATATCCTGGGCCAGCAGTCTGGCAGAGAATCATTCGAGAGCTCTCCTCCTTCTACTTCAATCCCACGGGTGGAAGATAAACGAAGGAAAGAGTTCATTGGTCCCCAGCAACAGGGTGAAGTTCCTGGGTACGATACTAGTTTCTTCTGCAATGAAGATATTTCTGAAGGACCAGAGACATTGGACCAGAGACGTTGCAAGTTGGCGTCCAACTGTCTAGCACTGCAGACTTCCTCCAGGACATCTGTGGCCAGGTGTATGGAGGTCATTGGGCTCATGGTATCCAGCATAGATGTCATTCCATTTGCCAGGTTCCATCTCAGACCTTTGCAGCTGTGCATGTTGAGACAATGGAACGGCGATCATTCAGATTTGTCCCAACAGATATCTTTGGACAGACCGGTGAGGGAGTCCCTATCTAGGTGGACCCGACCGGGGCAGCTGTCTCAGGGGACATCCTTTCTGAAACCATCCTGGGAGATTGTAACCAGGGATGCGAGTCTATCAGGATTGGGAGCCGTTTGGGGTGCCCGAAAGGCACAAGGCAGATGGACACAAGAGGAATCGAGTCTACCTATAAATATTCTGGAACTTCGAGCAATATTCAACGCTCTGAAGGCTTGGCCCCCTGTGGGGTAGTCCCAATTCATCAGATTCCAATCAGACAACATCACCTCAATGGCGTACATAAACCACCAGGGGGGGACAAGAAGTTCCCTTGCAATGAGGGAAGTATCTCGGATTCTGGAATGGGCAGAGACTCAATTGTTCGCTCTCAGCGATCCACATTCCAGGTGTGGACAACTGGGAAGCAGATTTTTTGAGCAGACAGACATTTCATCCAGGGAATTGGTCTCTCCACCCCAAGATGTTTGCGGAGATCTGCAGTAGATGGGGGATGCCGGAAATAGATTTCATGGCGTCCAGACTCCATTACAAGCTACCCAGATAAGGGTCACAATCCAGGGATTCCCAGGTGGAGCTGATAGACGGCTTGGCGGTACCCTATGACTTCAAACTGATCTACATATTTCTTTCATGTAATTAGCAAGAGTCCATGAGCTAGTGAGGAATGGGATATACATTCCTACCAGGAGGGGCAAAGTTTCCCAAACCTCAAAATGCCTATAAATACACCCCTCACCACACTCACAAATCAGTTTTTACAAACTTTGCCTCCCATGGAGGTGGTGAAGTAAGTTTGTGCTAGATTCTACGTTGATATGCGCTTCGCAGCAGGCTGGAGCCCGGTTTTCCTCTCAGGATGCAGTGAATGTCAGAGGGATGTGAAGAGAGTATTGCCTATTTGAATTCAATGGTCCCTTCTACGGGATCTATTTCATAGGTTCTCTGTTATCGGTCGTAGAGATTCATCTCTTACCTCCCTTTTCAGATCGAGGATATACTCTTATGTACCATTACCTCTACTGATTCTCGTTTCAGTACTGGTTTGGCTTTCTACTATATGTAGATGAGTGTCTTGGGGTAAGTAAGCCTTATTTTTTGTGACACTCTAAGCTATGGTTGGGCACTTTTATATAAAGTTGTAAATATATGTGTTTAAACATTTATTTGCCTTGATTCAGGATGTTCAATATTCCTTTTTTCAGACAGTCAGTTTCATTATTGGGATAATGCATATGAATTAAAACATTTTTTCTTACCTTAAAAATTGACTTTTTTCCCTGTGGGCTGTTAGGCTCGCGGGGGCTGTAAATGCTTCATTTTATTGCGTCATTCTTGCCGCAGACTTTTTTGGCGCCCAAATTTTCTTTGTCATTTCCGGCGTCATACTTGTCGCCGGAAGTTGCGTCATGTTTTTCACTTTTTTTCGCGCCAAAAATGTCTGCGTCACCGGATGTGGCGTCAATTTAGGCGCCAAATAATGTGGGCGTCTTTTTTTGGCGCTAAAAAATTTGGGCGTCATTATTGTCTCCACATTATTTAAGTCTAGTTGTTTATTTGCTTCTGGTTGCTAGAAACTTATTCATTGGCATTTTTTCCCATTTCTGAAACTGTCATTTAAGGAATTTGATAAATGTTGCTTTATATGTTGTTTTTTCTATTACATATTGCAAGATGTCTCAGACTGACCCTGAATCAGAAGCTACTTCTGGAAAATCGCTGCCTGATGCTGGATCTACCAAAGTTAAGTGTATTTGCTGTAAACTTGTGGTAACTGTCCCTCCGGCTGTTGTTTGTGATGAATGTCATGATAAACTTGCTAATGCAGATAAAATTTCCTTTAGTAATGTTCCATTACCTGTTGCTGTTCAGTCAACATCTAATACTCAGGGTGTTCCTGTTAATATAAGAGATTTTGTTTCTAAATCTATTAGGAAGGCTATGTCTGTTATTCCTCCTTCCAGTAAACGTAAAAGGTCTTTTAAAACTTCTCATTTTCCAGATGAATTTTTAAATGAACAACATCTTTCTGATTCTGTTTCTGATGATGATTTGTCTGGTTCAGAGGATTCTGTTTCAGAGATTGACACTGATAAATCTTCATATTTATTTAAAATGGAATTTATTCGTTCTTTACTTAAAGAAGTCTTAATTGCATTAGAAATAGAGGATTCTGGTCCTCTTGATACTAAATCTAAACGTTTAAATACGGTTTTTAAACCTCCTGTAGTTATTCCGGAGGTTTTTCCCGTCCCTGATGCTATTTCTGAAGTAATTTCCAGGGAATGGAATAATCTGGGTAATTAATTTACTCCTTCTAAAAGGTTTAAAAAATTATATCCTGTGCCATCTGACAGATTAGAGTTTTGGGACAAAATCCCTAAGGTTGATGGGGCTATCTCTACTCTTGCTAAACGTACTGCTATTCCTACGGCAGATAGTACTTCCTTTAAGGATCCTTTAGATAGGAAGATTGAATCCTTTCTAAGAAAAGCTTACTTATGTTCAGGTAATCTTCTTAGGCCTGCTATATCTTTGGCGGATGTTGCTGCAGCTTCAACTTTCTGGTTGGAGGCTTTAGCACAACAAGTGACAGACCATAATACTCATAGCATTGTTAATCTTCTTCAACATGCTAATAACTTTATTTGTGATGCCATCTTTGACATCATTAGGGTTGATGTCAGGTATATGTCTTTAGCTGTTTTAGCTAGAAGAGCTTTATGGCTTAAAACTTGGAATGCTGATAGGTCTTCTAAGTCAACTTTGCTTTCCCTTTCTTTCCAAGGTAATAAATTGTTTGGTTCACAGTTGGATTCTATTATTTCAACTGTTACTGGGGGAAAGGAACTTTTTTACCACAGGATAAAAAATCCAAAGGTAAATATAGGGCTGCTAATCGTTTTCGTTCCTTTCGTCACAATAAGGAACAAAAGCCTGATCCTTCCCCAACAGGAACGGTATCAGTTTGGAAACCATCTCCAGTCTGGAATAAATCCAAGCCTTTTAGAAAGCCAAAGTCAGCTCCCAAGTCCACATGAAGGTGCGGCCCTCATTCCAGCGCAGCTGGTAGGGGGCAGATTATGATTTTTCAAAGAAATTTGGATCAATTCGATTCACAGTCTTTGGATTCAGAACATTGTTTCTCAAGGGTACAGAATAGGTTTCAAGATAAGGCCTCCTGCAAGAAGATTTTTTCTTTCTCGCGTTCCAATAAATCCAGTGAAGGCTCAAGCGTTTCTGAAATGTGTTTCAGATCTAGAGTTGGCTGGAGTAATTGTGCCTGTTCCAGTTCTGGAACAAGGTCTGGGGTTCTACTCAAATCTATTCATTGTGCCAAAGAAGGAGAATTCCTTCAGACCTGTACTAGATTTAAAGATATTGAATCGTTATGTAAGAATACCAACATTCAAAATGGTAACTATAAGGACTATTCTGCCTTTTCTTCAGCAAGGGCATTATATGTCCAGAATAGATTTACAGGATGCATATCTGCATATTCCGATTCATCCAGATCACTTTCAGTTTCTGAAATTCTCTTTTCTAGACAAGCATTACCAGTTTGTGGCTCTGCCGATTGGCCTAGCAACAGCTCCAAGGATTTTTTCAAAGGTTCTCGGTGCCCTACTATCTGTAATCAGAGAACAGGGTATTGTGGTATTTCCTTATTTGGACGATATCTTGGTACTTGCTCAATCTTCACATTTAGCAGAATCTCATACGATTCGACTTGTATCGTTTCTTCAAGAACATGGTTGGAGGATCAATTTACCAAAGAGTTTGTTGATTCCTCAGACAAGGGTAACCTTTTTAGGTTTCCAGATAGATTCAGTGTCCATGACTCTGTCGTTAACGGACAAGAGACGTCTGAAGTTGGTAGCCTTATGCATGGAAATTCTAGGTCTTATGACTGCTGCATCGGACGCGATCCCCTTTGCTCGTTTTCACATGCGACCTCTTCAGCTCTGTATGCTGAACCAGTGGTGCAGGGATTATACAAAGATATCACAATTAATATCTTTAAAACCGAATGTACGACACTCTCTGACGTGGTGGACAGACCACCATCGTTTAGTTCAGGGGGCTTCTTTTTTTCCTCCAAACTGGACTGTGATCTCAACAGATGCAAGTCTGACAGGTTGGGGAGCTGTATGGGGGTCTCTGACAGCACAGGGGGTTTGGGAATCTCAGGAGGCGAGATTACCAATCAACATTTTGGAACTCCGTGCGATTTTCAGAGCTCTTCAGTCGTGGCCTCTTCTAAAGAGAGAGTCGTTCATTTGTTTTCAGACGGACAATGTCACAACCGTGGCATATGTCAATCATCAAGGAGGGACTCACAGTCCTCTGGCTATGAAAGAAGTATCTCGAATACTTGTATGGGCGGAATCCAGCTCCTGTCTAATTTCTGCGGTTCACATCCCAGGTATAGACAATTGGGAAGCGGATTATCTCAGTCGCCAAACATTACATCCGGGCGAATGGTCTCTTCACCCAGAAGTATTTCTTCAGATTGTTCAATTCTGGGGACTTCCAGAAATAGATCTGATGGCTTCTCATCTAAACAAGAAGCTTCCCAGGTATCTGTCCAGATCCAGGGATCCTCAGGCGGAAACTGTGGATGCATTGTCTATTCCTTGGAAGTATCATCCTGCCTATATCTTTCCGCCTCTAGTTCTTCTTCCAAGAGTGATTTCCAAGATTCTAAAGGAGCGTTAGTTTGTTCTGCTGGTGGCTCCAGCATGGCCTCACAGGTTTTGGTATGCGGATCTTGTTCAGATGGCTACTTGTCAACCATGGACTCTTCCGTTAAGACCAGACCTTCTATCGCAAGGTCCTTTTTTCCATCAGGATCTCAAATCCTTAAATTTGAAGGTATGGAGATTGAACGCTTGATTCTCAGTCATAGAGGTTTCTCTGACTCCGTAATTAATACTATGTTACAGGCTCGTAAAACTGTATCTAGGACGATATATTATCGAGTCTGGAAGACTTACATCTCTTGGTGCTCTTCTCATCATTTTTCCTGGCATTCTTTTAGAATTCCTAGAATTTTACAATTTCTTCAGGATTGTCTGGATAAAGGTTTGTCTGCAAGTTCTTTGAAAGGACAAATTTCTGCTCTTTCTGTGTTGTTTCACAGAAATATTGCTAATCTTCCTGATATTCATTGTTTTGTTCAGGCTTTGGTTCGTATCAAACCTGTCATTAAGTCAATCTCTCCTCCTTGGAGTTTGAATTTGGTTCTGGGGGCTTTACAAGCTCCTCCGTTTGAACCTATGCATTCTCTGGACATTAAATTACTTTCTTGGAAAGTCCTGTTCCTTTTGGCCATCTCTTCTGCTAGAAGAGTTTCAGAGTTATCTGCTCTTTCTTGTGAATCTCCTTTTCTGATTTTTCATCAGCATAAGGCGGTGTTGCGAACTTCATTTAAATTTTTACCTAAGGTTGTGAACTCTAACAACATTAGTAGAGAAATTGTGGTTCCTTCATTATGTCCTAATCCTAAGAATTCTAAGGAAAGATCGTTGCATTCTTTGGATGTAGTTAGAGCTTTGAAATATGTTGAAGCTACTAAAGGTTTCCGAAAGACTTCTAGTCTATTTGTTATCTTTTCCGGTTCCAGGAAAGGTCAGAAGGCCTCTGCCATTTCTTTGGCATCTTGGTTAAAATCTTTAATTCATCATGCTTATGTCGAGTCGGGTAAAACTCCGCATCAAAGGATTACAGCTCATTCTACTAGGTCTGTTTCTACTTCCTGGGCGTTTAGGAATGAAGCTTCGGTTGATCAGATTTGCAAAGCAGCCACTTGGTCTTCTTTGCATACTTTTACTAAATTCTACCATTTTGATGTGTTTTCTTCTTCTGAAGCAGTTTTTGGTAGAAAAGTACTTCAGGCAGCGGTTTCAGTTTGATTCTTCTGCTTATAATTTCAGTTTTTTTCATTATAAGATTAAAACTTTATTTTGGGTTGTGGATTATTTTTTCAGCGGAATTGGCTGTCTTTATTTTATCCCTCCCTCTCTAGTGACTCTTGCGTGGAAGTTCCACATCTTGGGTATTTATTATCCCATACATCACTAGCTCATGGACTCTTGCTAATTACATGAAAGAAAACATAATTCATGTAAGAACTTACCTGATAAATTCATTTCTTTCATATTAGCAAGAGTCCATGAGGCCCACCCTTTTTTTGTGGTGGTTATGATTTTTTTGTATAAAGCACAATTATTCCAATTCCTTATTTTTTATGCTTTCACACTTTTTTCTTATCGCCCCACTTCTTGGCTATTCGTTAAACTGATTTGTGGGTGTGGTGAGGGGTGTATTTATAGGCATTTTGAGGTTTGGGAAACTTTGCCCCTCCTGGTAGGAATGTATATCCCATACGTCACTAGCTCATGGACTCTTGCTAATATGAAAGAAATGAATTT
Source organism: Bombina bombina (assembly GCF_027579735.1). Taxonomy (NCBI): domain Eukaryota; kingdom Metazoa; phylum Chordata; class Amphibia; order Anura; family Bombinatoridae; genus Bombina; species Bombina bombina. The sequence goes on from NC_069502.1 coordinate 167,595,021, forward strand.
ATCAGGTAAGTTCTTACATAAATTATGTTTTTCACGGTTGCCTCTGCTACCTCGAGTAGTGGCCAACATGAAACAGGAGCAAGCTTCGGCTATTCTGATTGCTCCGTCATGGCCGCGGAGGACGTGGTTTGTGGATCTAGTGGCGATGTCGTCATATCCGCCGTGGAAGTTACCTTGTCGCAAGGATCTGCTAGTTCAAGGTCCTTTTCTATATAAAAATCTAGATTCTCTTCGGCTGACTGCGTGGAGATTGAACGCCTAGTCTTAGCCAAAAGAGGTTTTTCGGAGAGAGTGATCGACACTCTCATCCAGGCCAGGAAGCTGGTCACTAGACGCATCTACCACAAGGTGTGGAGGACCTACTTGTTCTGGTGTGAGGAACAAGGATATCCCTGGCATAAGGTCAGGGTATCCAGGATTTTGGCCTTTCTCCAGGACGGGCTGGATAAGGGTCTTGCTGCCAGTTCCCTAAGGGGACAGATTTCGGCTTTATCTATACTGTTGCATAAGAAGCTTGCAGAGCTTCCTGACATTCAGTGCTTTGTTCAGGCTCTGGTTAGGATCAGGCCTGGCTTCAGGAGTCTGGCTCCTCCTTGGAGCTTAAACTTGGTTCTTAAGGTTTTGCAGAGGGCTCAGTTTGAGGTTATGCATGTCCTTGACATTAAGGTTCTTTCATGGAAAGTCCTATTATTACTGGCTATTGCATCGGCACGCAGAGTCTCTGAGTTGGCAGCCTTGCAATGTGAGCCTCCCTACTTAGTTTTTCATGCTGATAAGGATGTTCTTTGCACTGGATTGGGATTCCTTCCCAAGGTGGTGTCAAGTCGTAACATCAATCAGGAAATACTTCTTCCTTCCTTGTGTCCTAACCCTTCTTCTTTGAAGGAGAGGTTACTTCATAATCTGGACGTGGTTCAGGCTTTGAAGTTTTATCTTTAGGCAACAAAGGAGTTCAGACAGACTTCGTTTTCTTTTTGTTGTGTATTCCGGAAAGCGCAGGTGGCAGAGACCCTCTGCCACTTCTTTATCTTTTTGGTTTAGGAGTATGATCCGTCTAGCATATGAGAAATCGGGACACAAGCCTCCTCAGAGGATTACGGCTCACTCGACTAGAGTTGTGGCCTCTTCTTGGGCCTTTAAGAACGAGGCTTCTATGGAGATTTGTAAGGCGGCAACCTGGTCTTCCTTACATACGTTTGCAAAATTTTACAAATTTGAAGTCTTTGCTTCGGCAAAAGCAGCTTTTGAGAGAAAGGTTCTGCAGGCTGTGGTCCCCTCTTCATTCAGTGTCCTCTAGAGCTTGGGTATTTGTTCTCACAAGTGATGAATGAAGCAGTGGACTCTCTTCCCCTTTAGATGGAAAACATAAATTATGCTTACCTGATAATTTAATTTCCATTGTAGGGAGGAGAGTCCGCTGCACCCGCCCGGTGGGCGGACCTAAATTTATTTTTGTTCTTCTGGCACCATTTATACCCTGATATTTCTCCTAATGTTCCTTGTTCCCTTGGCAGAATGACTGAGGGATAAGGGAAGTGGGGGAGGTATTTAAGCCTTTGGCTGGGGTGTCTTTGCCTTCTCCTGGTGGCCAGGTTCTTAATTCCCACAAGTGATGAATGAAGCAGTGGACTCTCCTCCCATTAAGATGGAAATGAAATTATCAGGTAAGCATAAGTTATGTTTTTTTTACTTGCTTGTCATCTGTCCTTGTTATTCTGTGTACTGTTTTTTGTACTAATCCATGTGGATTCCTGAAGTGCTTAACCTTCGGTTAGTTTTTCCAATAAATGTATTGGTTTCTTATATGGTACTGTTGCTAGATGGACCTTGTGACTCAACAGTATTGCTGTCATCTTGGAGCCATATTGTGGTTTCTCTTTGTGCACCTTTACATTACTCACAGCAGTGGCTGTTGCAAGCTCTGGTCTTCCAATCACTCCTGTCTGCTTACTTCTCTGTTCCTAATGCATTTTAGCCATTGTTGCCAAGGAGAAATGTTTCAACATCTCAAAAGGGATAGGTCACTGGTATGTCTGCTACCCCTGTAGATTATAAGATTAAGAAATCCTCTACACAAGTGAGATATGCAGTCTGCAAGACCTAGCTTTGGAGTTTTATTTCAGAGAAAACCTCATGTAATAAGAGGAGCCTCTTATTATTATTATAAAGTGAAAGTAAATCCTAGTGTTTGTGACCATTGAAACAAATAAAGGGGACTTTAATTCATGAACTATAAAATACTTCATGCAGAAAGCTCCTTTATTTGTTTCAAGTGTTGCCGTTCTGAGCTGCTCAGACAGCCCATGGCAGAACGCGGTTTTCCTAAGAGGTGACATTTCCACCTCTTAGCAAATAGTGTGCGGGGAAATCCGGCTCACAAGGGTGCCAAGCCAGATTTACAGTACGGCTAATGGCTAAGAGGTGAAAACGTCACCTCTCAAGCATAATAGATTTCTTCTACATGATATGACGAGTCCACGGATTTCATCCTTACTTGTGGGATTTATCCTCCTGCTAACAGGAAGTGGCAAAGAGCACCACAGCAGAGCTGTATATATAGCTCCTCCCTTCCATCCACCCCCAGTCATTCATTTTTGCCTGTGTTAGTAATAGGAAGAGGTAAAGTGAGGTGTTAGTTTAAGATTCTTCAATCAAGAAGTTTTTTTATTTTAAAATGGTACCAGTGAGTACTATTTTCCTCAGGGAGAAATGGAATGAAGAATTTTTTCTGCCCTGAGGTTGATGATCTTAGCAGACGTAACTAAGATCCATTTTGGTTCCCACAGAACTTCTGAAGGTAGTGCAAGAGAAATCTTCAGTGTGGAGAACGGTGTCATGCTACAAGCAGCATTGAGGTATGTTCAGTCTCTTATTTCTGAGGAGACTTGTTATATCAGAACTGGCTGACATTTTTCCCTACAAGGGAAGGGGTAAGCAGTAGACCTGTATCACTGAGGGTGTTACTGAAATTCCTGTGTTTTATACATATTACGGTTGCATATCTGTATGGGGCTTGACACTGGGAGAGGCAGCTTGACATGTATATATTGAATATTTAAGGTCAGTAGGGCTGCAGTTATTTGTTAGAGGATTATATGTACAGGGGACCACATGGCTTTAGGCGACGTCCAGGATGGGCGGGGTCTATTTCGCACACTGAGACGCGAAGTTTTCTCTCACTAAGAAGGCAGCAGGCATAAGCTCCGGTGGGGGTTGTTTTCCAGTCACTGGATCGTTGTCGAGTCAATTTTCAGTACCCTGAGGGCAGGTAGGCGCCACAGCTCTGAGGTGCAGGGGTAATTTTCATTGTTAAGATATAGTTTTTTGAATTAAAATGTCTCTTAGAGGGTAATTTCACCTTTACTTATAGGGTGCAATAATTTTTGGTCAAATTGAATTGTTATATATAATCGTTTAGCGTTTTTAAACGTTTTTAGTGCAGTTTGGGAAAAATTATTGCGTTTTTATTTTTTAAAGGCGCAGTACACTTTTTTCTAAAAGTTTTTTTAATCAATAAATTAGGTGATTTACGACTATTGTGGCTATTACTAGTCTGTTTAACATGTCTGACATTGAGGAAACTACTTGTTCTATGTGTTTAGAAGCCATTGTGGAACCCCCTCTTACTTTGTGTACCTCTTGTACTGAAAGGGCCTTACCATGTAAAAAGCATATTTTATGTGAAGAAAGTGTGCCTAATTATGATTCTCAGTCTGAAGAGAATCAGGATATGCCATCTAATTCTCCCCAAGTGTCACAACCATTAACGCCCACACAAGCGACGCCGAGTTCCTCAAATGCATCTAATTCTTTTACTCTGCAGGATATGGCTGCAGTTATGTCAGCTACCCTTACAGAGGTATTATCTAAGTTACCAGTGTTACAGGGTAAACGTAGTAGGACAGGAATTAATGTGAATACTGAGTCCTCTGATGCTTTGTTGTCTATTTCCGATGTACCCTCACAAGGCTCTGAGTTGGGGGTCAGGGAACTTTTTTCTGAGGGAGAACTTTCGGACCCAGGAGGTATGTTACCTCAGACAGATTCGGACGTCATGTCCTTTAAATTTAAGCTAGAACACCTCCGCCTGTTACTTCGGGAGGTCTTAGCGACTCTGGATGACTGTGACCCTATTATGGTACCACCAGAGAAATTGTGTAAAATGGACAAATATCTAGAAGTACCCGCTTACACTGATGTTTTTCCGGTTCCTAAAAGAATTTTGGAGATTATAAAGAAGGAATGGGACAGACCGGGTATACCGTTCTCTCCTCCTCCTCCTCCTAATTTCAAGAAAATGTATCCCATATCAGACACCATTCGGGACTCTTGGCAGACTGTCCCTAAGGTGGAGGGAGCTATATCTACCCTGGCTAAGTGTACAACTATTCCTATTGAGGACAGTTGTGCTTTCAAAGTCCCTATGGATAAGAAGTTAGAGGGTCTTCTAAAGAAATTATTTATTCATCAGGGTTTCCTTTTACAACCAACAGCTTGCATTGTTCCAGTTACTACTGCAGCAGCTTTTTGGTTTGATGTTCTAGAAGAGTCTCTGAAGGTTGAGACCCCTTTAGAGGACATTTTAGATAGAATTAGGGCTCTCAAGCTAGCTAATTCTTTTATCACAGATGCCGCCTTTCAAATTGCTAAATTGTAAAATGCAGAATTTGCCATTTTAGCTCGTAGAGCATTATGGTTAAAATCGTGGTCTGCTGATGTGTCATCTAAATCAAAGCTCTTTGCTATTCCTTTCAAGGGTAAGACCCTATTCGGGCCTGAGTTGAAGGAAATAATTTCTGACATTACTGGAGGTAAAGGTCATGCTCTACCTCAGGATAAGTCTGTTAAGATGAGGGGTAAACAAAATAATTTTCGTTCCTTTTCGGAATTTTAAAGCAGTATCCTCTTCTTCCTCTTCCTCCACAAAGCAGGAAGGGAATTTTGCTCAGGCCAAGTCCGTCTGGAGACCCAACCAGGCTTGGAACAAGGGTAAGCAACCCAAGAAGCCCGCTGCTGCTACAAAGACAGCATGAAGGGACAGACTTTCTTTCTTTACCCAGGCTTGGGTATGAGATGTTCAGGACCCCTGGGCACTGGAAATCGTGACCAACGGGTATCAACTGGAATTAAAAAATTTGCTCCCAAGAGGGAGATTTCTTCTTTCACGGTTGTCTGTAAACAAGATAAAAAGAGAGGCGTTCTTACGTTGTGTAAAAGACCTCTCTACTATGAGGTCCCGTTCCAAGATTAGAACAGGGACAGGGATTTTACTCAAATTTTTTCGTGGTTCCCAAAAAAGAGGGAACGTTCAGACCTATTTTAGACCTCAAGAGTCTAAACAAGTTTCTCAGAGTTCCATCCTTCAAGATGGAGACCATCCGAACAATTTTACCAATAATCCCGGAGGGTCAATATATGACTACCGTGGACTTGAAGGATGCATACCTTCATATTCCTATCCACAAGGATCATCATCAGTTCCTAAGGTTTGCCTTGCTGGACAAACATTTTTCAGTTCGTGGCTCTTCCCTTCAGGTTGGCCATAGCACCCAGGATCTTCACAAAAGGTTCCAGGATCCCTTCTGGCGGTTCTCAGGCCGCGGGGCATAGCAGTGGCGCCTTATCTGGACGATATTTTGATTCAGGCGTCAACTTATCATCTGGCAAAATCTCATACAGACGCAGTGTTGTCCTTTCTGAGAACTCATGGATGGAAGGTGAACCTAGAAAAGAGTTCTCTAATTCCACAGACAAGGGTTCCCTTCTTGGGAACTCTGATAGATTCTGTAGACATGAAAATATTTCTGACGGAGGTCAGAAAGTCAAAAATTCTAAATACATGCCGAGCCCTTCAGTCCAATCCTTGGCCATCAGTGGCTCAGTGTATGGAGGTAATTGGATTGATCGTGGCGGCAATGGACATCATTCCGTTTGCTCGTTTTCATCTCAGACTACTTCAACTGTGCATGCTCGGACAGTGGAATGGGGACTATGCAAATTTATCTCCTTCGATAAATCTGGATCAAGAGACCAGAGACTCTCTTCTTTGGTGGTTGTCGCCGGATCATCTGTCCCAAGGGACGTGTTTCCGCAGACCCTCGTGGGTGATAGTGACAACGGACGCCAGCCTACTGGGCTGGGGGGCAGTCTGGAATTCCCTGAAGGCTCAGGGTGTATGGACTCAGATGGAGTCTCTACTTCCAATCAATATTCTGGAATTGAGAGCAATATTCAATGCGCTTCAGGCATGGCCTCAGTTGGCTTCGGCCAAATTCATCAGATTCCAGTCGGACAACATCAAGAATGTGGCTTACATCAATCATCAGGGGGAACGAGGAGTTCCTTAGCGATGACAGAAGTATCCAAAATAATTTGATGGGCGGAGACCCACTCTTCTTATCTGTCAGCAATCTACATCCCAGGAGTGGACAACTGGGAAGCGGACTATTTAAGCCGCCAGGCTTTTCATCCGGGGGAGTGGGAACTCCATCTGGAGGTATTTGCCTCACTGATTCTCCGATGGGGCAGGCCGGAATTGGATCTGATGGTGTCTCGACAGAATGCCAAGCTCCCAAGATACGGATCCAGGTCGAGGGATCCTCAGGCCTCACTAGTAGATGCCTTGGCAGTGCCTTGGTCGTTCAACCTAGCTTATGTGTTTCCACCGTTTCCTCTCCTTCCCCGGGTGATTGCTCAGATCAAACAGGAGAGAGCTTCAGTAATTCTAATCGCGCCTGCGTGGCCACGCAGGACTTGGTATACAGATCTAGTGGACATGTCCTCTCTGCTTCCGTGGAAACTCCCAGTGAGACAGGACCTTCTCATTCAAGGTCCTATCCAACATCCAAACCTAATTTCTCTGCAGCTGACTGCTTGGAGATTGAATGCTTGATTTTATCTAAGAGGGGATTCTCTGATGCGGTCATTGATACTTTGATTCAGGCACGTAAGCCTGTCACTAGAAAGATCTATCATAAGATATGGCGTAAATATCTTTTTTGGTGTGAATCCAAGGGCTTCTCATGGTGTAAGGTTAGGATTCCCAAGATTCTGTCTTTTCTCCAAGAAGGATTGGAGAAAGGGTTATCAGCGAGTTCCTTAAAGGGACAAATCTCTGCTTTGTCAATTTTGCTACACAAACGTTTGGCAGATGTTCCAGACGTTCAGTCTTTTTGTCAGGCTTTAACCAGAATTAAGCCTGTGTTTATACCCATTGCTCCACCCTGGAGTTTGAATTTAGTTCTTAATGTTCTTCAACGGGTTCCGTTTGATCCTATGCATTCCATAGATATTAAGCTGTTATCTTGGAAAGTTTTGTATTTGGTTGCTAGTTCTTCTGCTCGTAGAGTTTCTGAGCTTTCAGCATTACAATGTGATTCACCTTATCTTCCATTCTGATAAGGTGGTTTTACGTACCAAACCTGGTTTCCTTCCTAAGGTTGTTTCTAATAAGAATATTAATCAGGAAATTGTTGTTCCTTCATTATGTCCTAATCCTTCTTCTAAGAAGGAGCGTAAGTTGCATAACCTGGACGTGGTCCGTGCCTTGAAGTTTTACTTGCAGGCGACTAAGGATTTCCGTCAATCATCTTAATTATTCATTGTTTTTTCTGGAAAGCGTAGGGGTCAGAAAGCTACGGCTACCTCTCTTTCTTTTTGGCTGAAGAGTATCATTCGTCTGGCATATGAGACTGCTGGACAGCAGCCTCCTGAAAGAATTACGGCTCATTCTACTAGGGCTGTGGCTTCCTCATGGGCATTTAAAAACAATGCTACTGTTGAACAGATTTGCAAGGCTGCGACTTGGTCGTCTCTTCACAGTTTTCCCAAATTTTTTCCAAATTTTACAAATCTGATACTTTTGCTTCTTCTGAGGCTGGTTTTGGGAGAAAGGTTCTTCAAGCAGTGGTGCCTTCCGTTTAGGTCTCTGTCTTGTCCCTCCCTTTCATCCGTGTCCAATTGCTTTGGTATTGTATCCCACAAGTAAGGATGAAATCCGTGGACTCGTCATATCTTGTAGAAGAAAAGTAAATTTATGCTTACCTAATAAATTAATTTCTTCTACGATATGACGAGTCCACGGCCCACCCTGTCATTTTTAAGACAGATTTATTTTATTTTATATTTTTTATCATCTTCAGTCACCTCTGCACCTTTAGCTTTTTCTTTCTCTTCCTAACTTCGGTCGAATGACTGGAGGTGGAGAGAAGGGAGGAGCTATATATACAGCTCTGCTGTGGTGCTCTTTGCCACTTCCTGTTAGCAGGAGGATAAATCCCACAAGTAAGGATGACATCTGTGGACTTTTCATATCGTAGAAGAAATTAATTTATCAGGTAAGCATGAATTTACTTTTCTGCCGTGGACTGCCTAAACAGCTCAGAACGGCAATGCTTGAAACAAATAAAAGAACTTTCTGCATGGAGTATTTCAATGGTCAATCCTATCGTTTCACAAACGCTAGGATTGACTTTAACTTTAATGTAACTTTCTCCCAGCCTTTCTGTTTAGTGGGCAGGTTGAGATTTATTTCAGGAAACATTGCTTTTAAATATTTTAGATTCCTGACTAAAAATTGTTTCTTTCATAAGGCGGTGAGAGTCCACAATCCATTACTCCTGGTAGTCAATTCCTAGCTACTAGGAGGAGGCAAAGATTTCCAACATACTCAGAGCTTTTGATCCCTCCCACTTCCCTGACTTTCTCAGTTTTTTTATTTGCCTCCACATGAGAAGGTGTAAGAATAGAGGTACACCAGATTCTGTGTTGACGGGTGTCCTCAGACCTACCTGGGACCCATTATCGCCCTCAAAGAGCTGGTATTATGACAGATGGGAGTTTGGAGTACTGGGTAGTTACAGAATCACCAACCATAAGAGTTAGTCACAAGCATTTCTCAGGTGTTGCAGGGACTTGTCCCTTAACCTCCTCCTGTTGAGTACTCAATGTACTTCTATTAGGGATCCTCTGCTATTGCCTGCACAGCACTGGATGGGCTCTCTATTGGAAGCAGTTTCTCTACAGCTAGGTAAGCACAGTGAAGTCTGTACATGTACATTACAGGTAAGTACCACATGCACTTACATAGCCTACAAGCTATTAGCAGCTACACATATATTTGTACATCATAGCCAGGGGACACTTTTAATTTTCAGACTTCACCACCATATATAACACCTAGAGTGTTTTATGTATGGGAACATTGTGTGATTTTTACGAGTACTCTTCTGTAATAGTGCCTTTTATTTGGCCTTATATTTTTATTTTATAAGGAACAAGATACAGATGTGCTTATATGAATGATAATACATTCATATAGAAAGTAAGGGAACTCAGCACACAAAATAATTAGCAGAACAATAAATACATTTTATTATTAGTTATTAATAAGCAGTATCGGCACACTAACCCCACATACTCAAAACATACATAAGGTGCAAAATACAACCAAGCAAATATAAAAATATGCACAAGCATAGAAAGGTGTGCACATGACATGCTAATGTTTGCAAACATTATGGCCAAAGAAAAGAAAAAAATAGCAATTCCTGCCATCCCGGATCTACCAAAGAGACACTAACATTTCCAATGAACTATGTAGCAGCCACATAAAAGCAATCAGGCCTTAGGACGTATGGAGCAGACCCAGAAGAGTATATACACCTTGATCCTCCAGAGTGCTCACAGATAATGATGGAGCTCATAATCCTCAATGGAACGGGTGCAAGATAATTGTGCTGATGCCCACTGACACAGCAGGTAATGCACAGGCTACTTAATATCACTGGCACATTGGACTCTCATTGGCTACTCCCTCTACCTGAAAGCAGATTGGCTGCTCTTCTCGTCAGATCACAGGGAAAATACGCATAGCAGCTAATCATGAACTCTGAAAAGAACACTTCAGTTTCTAATATCTCACGATACGCTGAAGAGCCTACGCACAAATTTCACCCCCTACTTAAATCACATGGGGCTTCTTACAGGCCCGTTTGGGTGAAATCGGCATGGACTTTTTGAGGGTGCTGTGAGGTATTAGCAGCTGAAGTGTGCTTTTTAGCGTGCATCAAGTGTTTGTAATTTATGGATATATAAATTTGTTTTCATAGTATGTTTATTTTCTTCTTAAAACAGGGAGAGTCCACAGCTGCATTCATTACTTTTGGGAAATGCAGAACCTGGCCACCAGGAGGAGGCAAAGACACCCCAGCCAAAGGCTGAAATACCTCCCCCACTTCCCTCATCCCCCAGTCATTCTTTGCCTTTCGTCACAGGAGGTTGGCAGAGAAGTGTCGGAAGATTACGGAGTAGTCTCTTATGGAGGGTAGTACTCTTCGAGATGAAACAAGAGTTTTAAGTAGTCCTGTCAGCCTCTCAGTGAGAGCATGGATGAAAGTTAGAGTCCGGAGATGCAGGGAGAGTCTTTCTGCGAAACCATCACGACTCATATGAACAGCTCCATAAGCATTCAGCGTTGACAAGTTTCGCTGCCTGCTTTTTCTTCACTTAAGTCCATGTCAGAAGCGACACTACTATCTATCAAACTTGAAGGACCGTGTTACTGTTCAACGGCATAGGTTCCGGTAAGATCGTTTCATTTTCCTTTCTTTGTGGGAATATAATGTAACGATAGAAGACAGGGTCTCAGTGGGACTCCTTTATCTTTATGGGATATACGGTTAATATCTCCTGATTGGGGTTATTGAACAGTGGGGGACTTTAATCATGTTTGTTATGTGATTCTGTCTGCTTATGTGTAGTGATGGTGGGGTTCATGGTCTTAAGAAACATATACACCTAGATTACGAGTTCTGCGTTAGAGGCTATGCGGTGCTATCGAGCAGTTTTCCCTCACCGCTCACTTACCTACAGCGCTGGTATTACAAGTTTTTACAAACCCGTTGTTAAAAGACAAGAAGTGAAAGTTGAGCAAAATTTTGTTAATTACCGCACTCCAATACCAGCGCTGCTTAAGTCAGCGGTGAGCTGGTCGTACGTGCTCATGCACGATTTCCCCATAGGCATCAACGGGGAGAACCGGCTGAGAAAAAGCCTGCAAAAAAGCAGCGTAAAACTCAGTAACGCAGCCCCATTGATTCCTATGGGGAAACACATTTTATGTCTACACCCTAACATGAACCCCAAGTCTGACCCTTAATCTGCCACTCCGGACACCGCCACCACCTACATTATACTTATGAACCCCTAATCTGCTGCCCCCAACATCGCCGACGCCTACATTATATTTATTAACCCTTAATCTGCCGCCCCCCCATGTCGCCGCAACCTACCTACACTTTTTAACCCCTAATCTGCCGCACCCAACGTCCCAGCCACTATAATAAACATATTAACCCCTAATCCGCCACACTTATTAGTTAAATATTATTAACCCCTAATCTGCCGGCCCTAACATCGCCGCCACCTACCTACATTTATTAACCCCTAATCTGCCGCCCCGTCGCCGCCACTGTACTAAATGTATTAACCCCTAAACCTAAGTCTAACCCTAAACCTAACACCCACTAACTTAAATATAATCTAAATAAATATTCCTATCATTAACTAAATTTTTCCTATTTAAAACTAAATGCTTACCTATAAAATAAACCCTAAGCTAGCTACACTATAACTAATAGTTACATTGTAGCTAGCTTAGGGTTTATTTTTATTTTACAGGCAAGTTTGTATTTATTTTAACTAGGTAGAATAGTTATTAAATAGTTATTAACTATTTAATAACAACCTAGTTAAATATAAAGACAAATTTACCTGTAAACTAAAACCTAACCTAAGTTACACTAACACTTAACACTACAATATAATTAAATAAAGTAACTAAATTAACTACAATTACCCAAATTAAATTAGCTAAAGTAAAAAAAAAAAACATTAAATTACAGAAAATAATAAACAAATTACAGATATTTAAACTAATTACGCCTAATCTAATAGCCATATTAAAATAAAAAAGCCCCCCCAAAATAAAAAAAAACCTAGCCTAAACTAAACTACCAATAGCCCTTAAAAGGGCCTTTTGCGGGGCATTGCCCCAAAGTAATCAGCTCTTTTACCTGTAAAAAAAAATACAAACAACCCCCCAACAGTAAAACCCACCACCCACACAACCAACCCCCCAAATAAAATACTATCTAAAAAAACCTAAGCTCCCCATCGCTCTGAAAATGGCATTTGGATGGGCATTGCCCTTAAAAGGGCAGTTAGCTCTATTGCAGCCCAAAGTCCCTAACCTAAAAATAAAACCCACCCAATACACCCTTAAAAAAAACCTAACACTAACCCCCTGAAGATCGACTTTAGGGAAGTCTTCATCCAAGCCGGGCCGAAGTCCTCAACAAAGCCGGGAGAAGTCTTCCTCTAAGCCGGGCAAAGTGATCCTCCAGACGGGCAGAAGTCTTCATCCAGACGCCATCTTCTATCTTAGATTCCCTGCTTAGATTGCTTGGAGGCCCGGGTAATCCAGCCCAATCATTTATGTTCCATATGTTGTAATAGAGTGCTCTTCTCTCCCTCTAGGGAGAGATTAGAGTCCACTGAGCTGTCCGCCTCTGAGGATTCTGTGTCCCGTGAGGTGTGTTCCTTGGATTTTTCTGTTCCTACACAGGCATTTGTCCCAAATACCGTTACCCCTTCTCTGGAAGGAGGTTTCTTTCCACCAGAGGTTGCTGCACAGTTGCACATAGCCATATTAGTGGGGTTGGCGCTTTTACAACTTCTTGAGGGCCAGCGTAAAGCTTTACCGTGTCCTTTTCCTGGGGGCACCAGGTGAGATGGGCCTTTCCTCTGGGGGAGCGGTTCCCTCTGAGGCTTCAGAGGTACAAATGTCAGGATCGGAGCCCTCTAATGCACCGCCGGGGATGTTTTGCCTTTAGTGTCAGTCTGTTGCGCCTTCGTGTACTGCTGAGGCTTGTACTGGAGGCTTGGGAGTCTTCATTTGCCTCCGGATCCTCAATATTCTGATGGCGAACAACACTAGACAAGTGGAGGAATGTGGATCATACTCCTAATTGTCTTTTTTTTTTTTGTGTATCTATTCCCAGTTATGAGCTCTTGAGGAATCAGGTCTCTGACAGGCTGGCCCTGTTAGTGTTTCTTTTCCTCTTCTTGGCATTCACCTGCGGATGCAGCCTTACTTTCTTTTAATCCAGTTAGGATATGTTTCTTTAATTCTAGAGCTCGAGACTGTTGTAGTCTTTCCTTTACGAAAATGTTTTCTCCTTCTGGGATTTTGCTACTAGCGATGTATGGTCGCGATGGTTGTTGCTTCCGGCGGAAGCACAAAAAGAAAACAATAACTAAATATAAATGTTAAGAGTCAATGTTTGAGCCTTAGAGCTTTTTTGTTTGCTGTTTGTCTGTTTGTTTAGTCGAAGCCCTACTAGGGCTTAGAGCTTTCAGTTAACCCTTGAACAGTTCGTTTGTACCCTAGTCAGCAGGCTGGTCCTGGTTGGGTACTTGTTCACTCTGTTCGTTAAAGTTATGTCAGACACTGATGGTCGTAAAAAGTTAATGCTCTGCACTAAAAGGCAGAATGATAGCAATAAATAGCTTATATCAGGATCCCAATTCTGCCTACTCATCACTAAGGGCAGCAGGAAATTAAAGGTTAGCTTGGATTAAGACCAAGATGTCACATCGCAAAATAAAAGAAATGTGATCTCGGAGATAAAGGCCTGCTCAGCGCCATCTTAATTGCACCGCAGTAGTACATAGAAATATGGCGCCAATCTGTAGCAGAAAAGGCTACACACACAAATACAGCAACAGCGGCTGGAACATCACAGCTATTGAGAGTCACGGACATCTGGATCGCATGCCCACTGAACTTTGGCGCGACTCGGCGCCATTACCCAGAGCGTGAGCATGCAACAAGAGGGAGAGCGGCAGCTGCAGAGATTACCAGCGGTGACTTGTTGGGAAGGAGTGGAACAGGTGAGACATCGCTAAACACTGAGGGGCTTGTGTGTTAAGATTGGAGTTCCGACCGCATTGCATCCGGTTGTAGTGGAGAGGTGATTTGGAGGAGGCCTCTAGGCCCAGCAGATCCATATACAATCAAAACACCTGTATACCGGAGCTCCTCAGAGCAGGGCGGGACCGCACTCATCTTCACCAGAGGGCAGACACACAACAGCCCGGTACTGCGGAGTAAACTTGGAGCCGCAGGCGATAGGTGAGGACTACACAAAGCATTGTCACCTGTATCACCCGGTGGTGACTGCCGTGCCAACACTTACGGCCTCTGGGGACTCCCTCCCTGGAGGGATTGAAGCAAGGCACTGTGGTTCCCCTGGATTTCATTTTCCATGGCACTGATATGGAGGATGGTGCAGAATCCTGGGCTGCATTCCCACCTGTGTTACACCCAATTCACGCTGAGTAGGCTAATAGATTGTACCTCATAATGGCACATAGTGACATTCTCCTGTACACTTTGTTGTTACATAAGTGACAATCTCTATAGGCACACTTCTCCCTGTCAGTGAACCCAAAGTGAAAAGAGGGGGGGGGGAAATAATAAAATAAATAAAAATGCAGCAGTGACTTGCAGCAGGACTAATATAAAGGGGTTTTCTGACCATCTGTAAGCCACAACCATAAACAGCTCAGTAACGCTTTGTATTTAACATTGCTATTAGGGCCTCACATAGCTATTTATTTGGCAATATCTGGATGTCTGTCTGAGGGACACATTGTGGAGAAAGTTTGATGCACAACATTAACATCCTTCTTACCTTCAGTGAGATAACATAAGCAGAGAAGGCTTACAGCACAATATTAGAAAAACCAGTGTATCTTTCGTGGTACAGTCACCCTAAACTAAGCACAACTGTCATTTCATCAACCTACAGCAACCTAGCTATAATTTGGAGATTGCCTATTAGGTATTCAAAGTAGCCCCCTCCTCCCTTTCCCGCAGGACCTCATTACCTGCGGGTCATACCCACTATCCTTTTTCCGGCTTCGCCCATAGGTGGCTCCTTCCCCGGAGGGAGGCTACATGCTGAAGGCCACATCATCTTCTACAGAAGTGAAAGTTTTTTTTTTGTTGTTTGTTTTACCTCGACTTCTCACCTCCTATAACATTATCCCCACTGTGTAAGCTGTCCTCTCCTTCCACTAAGATTGCTCTGGCAGTAAGATAGCGTTTACACTATAGAGAAGGGGCCTGCAGCCCTAAGCTGAGCCCTAACCTAGATTTGCTCTATTTCTACCTGGGGAGATATCATATCGAATCGCCCTTACTTTTGAGGCCCTAGGGGTGGAAGTCAAAGCAGCTACTCACACTCTTCCCGCAATATTTCTATAGCTGTATAAAGCTTATATTCGCATCTACAACACAGGTTGTTCTGGGCTATGTACTGACCTCACATGTTATGGACTCACTCTGTTGGCTGCTGCGTCAGCCTAGCTGTCTTTGGGACGTTAACCTAAAGTGTAGTGTAATTTCTTGCTTAACTTAAAAATTTGCTTTCACAGGTTGCTAATATCATATAATCTCCATAGTGCATTACGTCCATTTTAGCCATTTATACTTACCTATGTCCTAATTACCTTTACATCTCATAGGTTACTACAGTTTGCACTCTTAGATATTAAACATAAGAGTCAAGACTGACATTTTTATATTGCCTGAACCATGCTACCTTAATATTATATTTATTAGTTAATTCAAGGTATTTCACTTAATACGCTATCATCACCTATGCATCTCAGCAGTCTTCGGGGGTTGGTGGGTGGCCCCTGGAAAAATGTACAGAGATATGGGATAATCTTTGTACAGTACATGGCTACACACTCTGACTTTTTCCTAATGTAGATTTTTTAGGTGAATTGGGTAAACCCTGTCTACATAGGGCAGGATACCTACCTTCACTGGGATTTAAATATAAGTATTCCTATTCCTAAGTTTAATGCTAACTATACCTCCACGGGTTAGAGTTTTCCAATGTCAGATGTACTCTACATGGCACATACCAATGCATCTGTAGTTTGTGGATCTCTCCATCAATACGTCATATGTGGAAAATATCTAGCATGTACGCATACTTATTGATTACGATACGATAATGACATTGAGCATTGTTATTATTCCCTCTCCGGGCAATATATTTAGGGAGGTACTATGTGTGCTAGGTATTTAAATTTTCTTGACATAGAGTGGGTTAAATGAAAGTATGTTGAGATGGGAGATATGACTAGTTCTACATTTACCTACTCCTACACTGTATGCTATATGGAAATTTATAACTGACTCTAGGAACTATCATGTGTGTTAAGTACCATGTGTGTTAGGTACTATGTGTGCTAGGTACCATGTGTGCTAGGTACCATGTGTGCTAGGTATCATGTGTGCTAGGTACAATGTGTGCTAGGTTCAACGTGTGCTAGGTACCGCATGCTAGGCAAGGCGGGTGCTAGGTATAGAGTGAACTGGGTACAGTGGGTGCTAGGTACAATGTGTGCTAGGTATAATGTGTGCTAGGCACAGCGTGTGCTAGGTATAGCGTATGCTAGGTACAATGGGTGCTAGGTTCAATGTGTGCTAGGTACCGTGTGTGCTCGGTAAAGTGGGTGCTGGGTATGGCGTGTGCTAGGAATACTGTGAGCTAGGTATCGTGTGTGCTCGGTATCGTGTGTGCTCGGTATCGTGTGTGCTCGGTATCGTGTGTGCTCGGTATTGTGTGTGCTAGGTATCATGTGTGCTGGGTACAATGTTTGCTAGAAACAAAATGGATTTCCAGCCTCCAGGGTATAATAAAAAGACCTTTATTTTTCTTTCACAGGGTCCATAAACAAACGACAATTCCTCTCCATGGGTCATAATATAAGTCAACTACGCTTTCAAGTGATAGATCAAATAGAAAAACCCAGGAGAGGAGGTGACAGGGAACATATGTTGAAAAGAAAGGAGATGTTCTGGATTAATAAATTGAATACCCTAGAGCCAAATGGACTTAATAAAGATTTTGATTGGTCTTTGTTCTTATAAATAATAAAACACCTATAAGATCAAATTGGTTATATCTGCTGTGCATATGATTCTGATTAATAGGATGTATATAGGTTTGTGTAGTTTAAATATTAATAATGTTTTAATGATACATGTTTGACATACTAAATAGGTAGCAATAGAGAAATAAATGTCTTTTATTGTATGAAACACATGCAATTTTAATAATGGCCACTAGATGGCAACATTGTACAAACAGGTATAAAAGACACACCTGTATACTGATCAATTAGACATGATTAAGAACCAGTAAGTGGTTTGAAACGTTGTCGTTTGTTTATGGACCCTGTGAAAGAAAAATAAAGGTCTTTTTATTATAAAAGAAAAAAAAAAAGTCGTTTGTTTATGGACCCTGTGAAAGAAAAATAAAGGTCTTTTTATTATACCCTGGAGGCTGGAAATCCATTTTGTTCAAGAGTACACTGGGACCTGGCTAGTCCTACTCCTTGCCACAGGACAAAAGAATACAGGTGCTGTTTCCCATGCCTACAATTGGAAGTAAAATGTTTGCTAGGTTCAACGTGTGCTAGGTACCGCGTGTGCTAGGCAAGGTGGGTGCTGGGTACGGCGTGTGCTAGGTACATTGGGTGCTAGGTACCGTGTGTGCTCGGTAAGGCGGGTGCTGGGTACGGCGTTTGCTAGGTATAGAGTGAGCTAGGTACAGTGGCTGCTAGGTATCGTGAGCTAGGTACAATGTGTGCTGGGTATAATGTGTGCTAGGCGCAGCATGTGCTAGGTTCAGAGTGTGCTAGGTACAGTGTGTGTTGGGTGTAATATGTGCCGGGTACAGTGTGTGCCGGGTACAGTGTGTGTTGGGTGTAATGTGTGCTGGGCACTGTGTGTGCTGGGTACGGCGTGTTCCAAGTACAATGAGTGTTAAGTACAGTGTGTGTTAGGTATATGGTGTGCTGGGTACGGTGTGTGCTAGGTGCAATGAGTACTAGGTACAATGAGTGCTAGGTGTAATGAGTGCTGGGTTTAGTGTGTGCTAGGCACGAGTGCTAGGTATAGTGGGTGCTACGTACAGTGTGTACTAGGTACAATGTGCATCTCATTTGTCTCTGGAATTTTTTTGTTACCTGCATCACAAGATGTTGACAGAACCTGCTCCTCAATCTATATGGACAAATCCATTAATACATATTACTGCAACTTATCCTGACTTGATCTTTGGAGCATTAAATTTAATTTATAAGTACCGCCTCCCCCCCCCTCCTCCCATATTCAGAGCCCACACCAGGGTTCAATCTTTGTGAATTATTTTCACCACAAATCCATGCAATTTACTTATGATGTATCAATGTTTTGACAGCTATTGCAACCGGACCTGCGTGTCGGATCCTTTTGTTTGTATATGTTTGAACAGGGGTCCTGCGTGTTACCTTTCATTTTAAAACTGAATAAAAATTCATTTAAAAAAAAAAATTATGTCAGACATTTACTAAGTTTGCTTACCTCTTGTTTCAAGGTTGTTTTTTCTGTTTTCTACAAGTTATTGGAGGCCATTTGGTCCTACGTTATATCATCTTGGTGGGGCGTCCGCTGTTGGTCGTACTCGATCCTAAGTTTTTTGTCCCTGCATTGCTTACGTGGTTTGCTGGGGTTACGAATTCTGCTACGGCAGTATGTTTGTAGTTCCTGATGTCCTTGGACTGGAGCTAGAGTCCTCCCTTCTGAGAGGGGAGGATCAGATAACTGCTTGGAGATCTCCAATACCTGGTGTAGGGGGCGATTATTCCCCCCTATTGGTACTCCTTGTGGATTGGATTGTCCGATTTTCAGATCTCTTTCGCCAGTGTTTTTCTCTTCTTTTTTGAGGATTGCTATGCTTTCGCTTCCCCTTGCCTTTTGGGGTAGGGTTTGGGGAGACTAGGTTCTTAGGGACCGTTTTTTGTCCTTGCAGTATCCCCTTTTGATCCTATATACTGGGGATCTGAGGGATTGTTATGCAGTCTCTCTTGCCGTCTACCGATAGGAGTTCTTCGTTAATTCCTTGAGCTGTAGGTTTTCTGAGGGTTGATCCTGAGGGATCTTTCGAGACTGTCATGTCTCTCTATCTTGGAGTTCTTATCTCTTTCGGGTCCTTCCTTTGTCTTCGGACGTTGTGGGTGCTATCTTAGAGGCCTTTTGGGGCTGAGTGGACTTACACTGGGATTCATCATGAGAGATCAAAGTTCAAGATCCCATGGGGGTATGGCATGCATCATATTTGGTGCAATTTTCATTTCCAGGTAAATTTGTTGTTGTTCCGCAGGGTTTTTGGTCTGAATCCGGCACCGGGTTTTGGGGTTCCGTTTTTTTAACCTAGTCCTTGTCTTTGACTTGGCATTTTGGCTACTCTAATTTCGAGATTTTAATAGTCTTGGATCTGTCCAGTGTTCAGTGGCAGGCATGTTTTCCCGGTCCTGGGGAAATCTTCCTGTTCCTACTAGGGTGGTTCTTTTCTCTCTCTGGAGAGGTGGGGTAGTTTTTCCTGGGAATTTCTTTACTGGTTTCTTTGTTTTTCCTTCTATTTGGAAGGATTTGGTCTACTGCGTCTATTCAGTTGGCTTCTCCTGAGGTAGTTTTCCTCATCTGACTCTAGGAGTTCAGTGGGTCGAGGGTTTCTCTTGTCTGCAGTATACCCTCCCTTTGGGTTTCTAAGGAGTAATGAGGATAGGTATCCTGGATCCAGAGCTCATCTCTCCGGCTGACGGTCCTTCCTGTTTCTTCCTGAGATACTCATGGTTGGAGATTCATTATTTGATCTCTGGGTCTTGTCGATGCAGGGATTTAAAAAAAAAATGTAATCCCTTTGTCCTTTAGGACTTTGACAGTCGCTTCTGTGATAGGACTGTTCATTCGTAGTAGGGGTCAGGAATTATGACTGCTCTGTTCTGGGCATCGACCATGTATTTTGCCTCCCGGCGGATCCTTACTTGGATTGGGAGGCCTTGCAGTGGGTTCGGGAACCTTCCCTTAGCGTGTAGTGGTTTCTTCCTTATGGTCCGGGTGTTGTCTTACCTTAAATAGAAAGTAACTCCCCTAAGGGGAGTTAGAAGGGGGAACAAAAATAAAGGCTCTCACAAATTTCCTATTGAAACAAGCCTATGTGTTACAATGGGCAGTGCCTTAATACCAAAGGTAAATTGTTATAGAAAAAGAGAGGACAGGAGGTATCTTGGGGCACACTAGAGTGAGAGTCTTAGATAAACAAATAGAAGATAGGCATAAGAGACATAAATTAAAACGTAACTTTTATTAATAGAAAATATTAAAAAGAAAAATTATTAAAATTAAGTATCACCCTATTACTGCCTCAATTTTATTTAGCAACGTTAATTAGTGCAAGTAGCGTGGGTCCCATATATGTGTGACCAATCTTCCTCATAACAATACTGATTGGAAAATAATATTCCCAAATGGTAGTACTAGAAACCAGTACTTCAGTACTCCAGTACAATAACACCATATATATATATATATATATATATATATATATATATATATATATATATATATATATATATATATATATACTACATGCAACTAAACAATAAGGGTATAGCTTAAATAATTACAGCAGGATAATAAGGTGTGCCTAATATGACATAAAGATGTCATTTATAAAATCTAAGTTTCATTAAAATCTATCAAGTCAGGATTTTTTTTTATCAAGAACTAGACACATTTTGCCTGCTCAATACATGCATATGCTTCACTTACAGATATGAGAAGGCATAAGGCGTTCTCAAAAGCAAAATCATAAAGGATTACTTTCTATAGAACTAGTGGTAAGGGGGGGGAAATGAAGCGTGGGCTAATTATCAAATATGTGAGACCATGTGAGTCAGAAATGACAGTAACTATAGCATCGCTTTATTAAATGTATATAGCTTAAGTCAGATATATCAGTGGATGTTTGTTTGCAACTTGATAAACACTCATGGATTGAGTCAAATATGTATATCCACTGATTCACTGTCACCATAAGCAGAGGTTGTATGCTTAGCCCCTATTTGTACGTTATATATTGTTGAAGTATTGTACCCAACGTAGGGTTATTATTGTCCACAGTAATAACAATAGCACTATACCATAGAACATATATTGCGCAACCACTAAGGGCGTGTTAATCAGGTTTATAGCGTTAAGTTTACTGTAGCGTCCCCTACATTTCGAGTATAATACCCAGTGTCAGAAAGGTGTACCATCACCATAGCCAATATAGACTACCAGATGATACAGCGCTCTGCTGTCACACACGGAGCGTAATTCTCAATCTTTTGGACGCCAAGTGTGTTCGGCTGTAATCTATTTTAGTATAAGAGGAAGCGGTCACAAACTGACAGATTGTACCCGTAAGTCTCTCGCTATTTCAGAACCCAAATAACAATCATACAGATACCACTATAAGGCGTGGTTATCAAGGTTTAAGCACTGAAATTGTTAGTTCATTCAATACACCTAAAACATAGTGCCCAGTGTCAGATGGGTTGTATTATTTGAACAGCTATTACAAACTATCAAACCTGCCATTAATGGAGCGTAACTCACAGTCTTTTAAGCACTGAGTAGGCTCGGCAGTAATCTATTTTCTTTAACAAAAAAGCGGTCACAAACTGACACTGGTTATGTTAATAGGTCTATCCCCATTACATTACCCACATTAAACTACCCACTTTAACCACTAGTGATTGCCGATAAAGGCCAACAAATTAATTATATTTCTATAAGTTTAAACATTGATTTTTGTAAGAGAAGCAGAGCGAGCGTCTGACGCGCGTTTCGCCTACTGCTTTATCAAAGGCGCCGGACGTCTCATCATACCACACCTTCAATAAGCCAAGCTGACCAATCCGAGAGGGGTGTGTGTAAATGTACACAAATTACCTTGTAGCCAATCACAGACATACATGATGTTCATGTTTCTGTTACGTAATGGGTCACTAGCTCATTGGCTATTAGAGGAAAAGGTGTGTATTACTCTGACCATTCAGAGTTAGGATTTACATACATCGTGTCTGTTAGTAAATAAGAGGATTATTAACCTGATCGTTACTCAAATCATAACGATTATTGATTTTGACTTTGTTGCTCTGATATAAACAAGGATCATAATCCTGATATTTTAAAGAGGTGGACTAGTGGGAAGCCCAAATGTCCACAATATAAGGCAACATAAACTCCATATGAACCTGGGTTACGTATTCTATACCTTTGTAAGATATTGTCACTTTAAACATTCAGTGTATTCAGAAATGTAACGTAGGTCACACGTTATCATCAAAAATATAGGATATGATCAAATGTTATTGATTAGTCTGAACATCAGTCATGAATTAGTTGGTCCCAAGATGACTTATCATGCATTCAGTTTATTCAAAAATGTAACTTGATTAGTCTGAACATTAGTCAAAAATTAGTCACAAGATGACTTATCATGCATCTCTTATTCTTTAAATGAATCATGTCTCTGACAGCACTGTGGGGCTTGGTTAGGAGTCTAAAAAATCAGTACAATGTTCTTAAAAAATAAGCAAAACTATACATTTTTATAAAAACACTACCAGATGACCTATACAAATGGATCATCTACAAAACATTTATGCAATAAAAAAAAAATCTAGTGTACAATGTCCCTTTAAATTCTTAAATATTAGCAGAATATGTTTTCTTTCATGTAATTAGCAAGAGTCCATGAGCTAGTGACGTATGGGATATACATTCCTACCAGGAGGGGCAAAGTTTCCCAAACCTCAAAATGCCTATAAATACACCCCTCACCACACCCACAAATCAGTTTTACAAACTTTGCCTCCTATGGAGGTGGTGAAGTAAGTTTGTGCTAGATTCTACGTTGATATGCGCTCCGCAGCAGGTTGGAGCCCGGTTTTCCTCTCAGCGTGCAGTGAATGTCAGAGGGATGTGAGGAGAGTATTGCCTATTTGAATTCAATGATCTCCTTCTACGGGGTCTATTTCATAGGTTCTCTGTTATCGGTCGTAGAGATTCATCTCTTACCTCCCTTTTCAGATCGACGATATACTCTTATATATATACCATTACCTCTGCTGATTTTCGTTTCAGTACTGGTTTTGCTTTCTACAACATGTAGATGAGTGTCCTGGGGTAAGTAAGTCTTATTTTCTGTGACACTCTAAGCTATGGTTGGGCACTTTTTTACAAAGTTCTAAATATATGTGTTACGGTACCAACTGTGTACCAAGGGTTAACCCCAGATGAACAATGTCCTGCATAGACAATCAGCAATTCACAACCCAGCCAGTTTCAGGTTTAAAACAGAATGACAACTTTATTTGAAGGCAGCACACAGATTTATACAGGTTTTTGACCCCCCCTCAGATGGGGGTTGAAAGAATGTTGTACATTAGATAAAAGGGAGAAGCGCCCTTGACATGATACAATAGGATTATATTACTTAAACACTTCAACCACAAGACACTCTTGACTCTTCTTATCACTTTCTCTCTGGAGGTGATCAAACAATAGAATGCTAAGCATTAATTAGATTGTAGCTGGAGCCAGCCACTTGTGGTTAGAAAATAAAGTTAACACTTTCAGTCCTGACCGAAGGGTCTGTCACATAGCTCCCCCCTTGTGGAACACTCCGGCAGACCCGGCTTGACCCTTTTGCGGGTCAACCTGGGGATGACCGGACTAAGGGGTGGTAGGCATGTCAGTTTGCTGGGACAATCCATTTGTATTCCCGTTATGAGAGAGAATTCCTGTCCATACAAACAAGGGTTCAACTTCCTCAGTGCCCAGACTAGGGCTAAACAGTCCTTCAAAATCTCATCAGCTTCTTTACGAGTTTTCTGTACCTGCTCTTTATAGGTATCCACAATCCCTTCATACTGACATAGGGTGCCCTTGAGTTGCTGCACCTCACTATGAGCCAGCGTCAGCTTCTCCTCAAGTGTCACTAAGTTTGTCTTTAAGGTTTCATGTTCCACTCTCAAGCTGGTGTTTTCTGCAGTCTGTCGGTGCAGCCTGTCTAGCAGAGATTCCTGTTCTAAACGTGCTTTTTCCTCTGCGCTCCTCTTCTCCTTCATCAGCGCATTGTAACGGGACTTCCACGTATCAATAGCGGATAGAGATTTACTGAGCTCAGCGTCCTGGGGCTTAGCAGCAGGGGGGTTAGTCTCTGCTGCACGGATCTGAGCACGGGTAGTCACAGGGTTAACATCAGCGGGACCCATGGGAGCATAGGCAGAAACAAGGGGGACCAAGGTATTTCCAAGGAGAACATCAGCTGGTAAATCCTTCATGACCCCCACATTCACAGGTCTAGCGCCCCCTCCCCAATCCAAATGCACCCTGGCAACAGGCAGGTGGAACACAGTGCCCCCTGCTACCCTCACAGCCACAGTGTCTCCTGTGTGCTGTTTCTCAGACACCAAGTTCTTTCGAAGCAAGGTCATGGTAGCACCAGTATCCCATAGACCACTGACCTCCTTCCCATTCACTTTAACCAGTTGCCGGTTATTCCGGTGGGCAGCTTGCACAAGGTCTGCCTCATGTAGGATGCCCCAGCATTCTTGCGCCTCTACGTAGCGGGCCGCAGGCTGAGGGTTACGTGGGATTCTGCCGGCGGGTCTTCTCCAGGACTGTGCTTGGTTCGCTGCGTTTAGGGGACACTCTGGTCTTTTGTGCCCTAGTTGCTTACATCCAAAGCACCGAATAGGTTGTGAGTAGCCCCGCGAATTGAACCGGGCTCTCTGAGGGTAGTTCGTGGCCGGAGGCCGTGTGGTATAGCGGTGCGCCGGGGTTTGGTAACTGGCAGCTGCTGGGGTGACTGGGGGTCTGTACTCCACTCTAGCAGGGGGCTTAGTGGTAGCAGTGTCCAGTTTGCGGGCATCCGTATACTCATCTGCCAAGCGAGCCGCTTCATGCAGGGTGGAGGGTTTACGGTCCCGAACCCACTCTCGAACTCCTGCGGGTAACTTGTTGAAGCAATGTTCCAACAGGAATAGCTGCAGCACCTCTTCCCCAGATACGGCTTGGCACCCCTCTATCCAGTGAGCTGCTGTGCGGTGCACCTTACATGCCCACTCAAGGTAGGAATCACCAGCTAATTTAACAGTGTCTCTGAACCGCCTCCGGTATGCCTCCGGTGTAACCGCATACCTGGAGAGCAGAGCCTCTTTTACAGTATTATAATCCCCGACTTCCTCATCTGGAATGGCCCGAAAAGCCTCACTGGCCCGGCCGGATAATTTTCCGGATAATATCATGACCCAGTCCTCTGCGGGTACCTTGTGTAGTGCACATTGCCTCTCAAAATCCGCAAGGTACCCATCAATCTCTCCTTCTGTTTCCAGGAAGTTTTTAAAAGCTGCAAAATTTACTTTTCTCTTTTCCACTGGGTTTGCTGCAGCGCCGCTTTGGCGAAGTAGGTTGGCCTCCACAGCTGCTATGACCCGGTCGATAATTTCCGCAGATGGGTTGGGGCCATAATATGCCAGTCTTATTTTGACAGCCCGGTCAAAACTTGCTTCTTCAGGGGTTCTGTCTGCTATGCTGGGCCCATTGGTTCCTTCTGTCCCTGGTACTCTTTCCATCTTAGTCAGTATTGTAATAATCCCCCTCTTCCTGAGGTTACTGGCTTGTGTAGTTGCTCTTCTGGGCGATAAGGATTCTCCCGTCGCTTGCCACCAATGTTACGGTACCAACTGTGTACCAAGGGTTAACCCCAGATGAACAATGTCCTGCATAGACAATCAGCAATTCACAACCCAGCCAGTTTCAGGTTTAAAACAGAATGACAACTTTATTTGAAGGCAGCACACAGATTTATACAGGTTTTTGACCCCCCCTCAGATGGGGGTTGAAAGAATGTTGTACATTAGATAAAAGGGAGAAGCGCCCTTGACATGATACAATAGGATTATATTACTTAAACACTTCAACCACAAGACACTCTTGACTCTTCTTATCACTTTCTCTCTGGAGGTGATCAAACAATAGAATGCTAAGCATTAATTAGATTGTAGCTGGAGCCAGCCACTTGTGGTTAGAAAATAAAGTTAACACTTTCAGTCCTGACCGAAGGGTCTGTCACAATATGTATTCAAACATTTATTTGCCTTGACTCAGGATGTTCAACGTTCCTTATTTCAGACAGTCAGTTTCATATTTGGGATAATGCATTTGAATAAATCAATTTTTTCTTACCTTAAAATTTGACTTTTCCCTGTGGGCTGTTAGGCTCGCGGGGGCTGAAAATGCTTCATTTTATTGCGTCATTCTTGGCGCGGACTTTTTTGGCGCAAAAAAAATTTCTGTTTCCGGCGTCATACGTGTCGCCGGAAGTTGCGTCATTTTTGACGTTATTTTGCGCCAAAAGTGTCGGCGTTCCGGATGTGGCGTCATTTTTGGCGCCAAAAGCATTTAGGCGCCAAATAATGTGGGCGTCTTTTTTGGCGCTAAAAAAATATGGGCGTCACTATTGTCTCCACATTATTTAAGTCTCATTATTTATTGCTTCTGGTTGCTAGAAGCTTGTTCACTGGCATTTTTTCCCATTCCTGAAACTGTCATTTAAGGAATTTGATCAATTTTGCTTTATATGTTGTTTTTTCTATTACATATTGCAAGATGTCCCACGTTGAAACTGAGTCAGAAGATACTTCTGG
The DNA here is from genome assembly GCF_027579735.1 of Bombina bombina. NCBI lineage: Eukaryota > Metazoa > Chordata > Amphibia > Anura > Bombinatoridae > Bombina > Bombina bombina. Next base: position 167,621,694 of record NC_069502.1, read on the forward strand.
AAAATCGCTGCCTGGTGCTGGAGCTACCAAAGCTAAGTGTATCTGCTGTAAACTTATGGTATCTGTTCCTCCAGCTGTTGTTTGTACTGATTGTCATGACAAACTTGTTAATGCAGATAATATTTCCTTTAGTACTGTTACATTACCTGTTGCTGTTCCGTCAACATCTAATACTCAGAGTGTTCCTGATAACATAAGAGATTTTGTTTCTAAATCCATTAAGAAGGCTATGTCTGTTATTCCTCCTTCTAGTAAACGTAAAAAGTCTTTTAAAACTTCTCATTTTTCAGATGAATTTTTAAATGAACATCATCATTCTGATTCTGATAATGGTTCTTCTGGTTCAGAGGATTCTGTCTCAGAGGTTGATGCTGATAAATCTTCATATTTATTTAAAATGGAATTTATTTGTTCTTTACTTAAAGAAGTCCTAATTGCATTAGAAATTGAGGATTCTGGTCCTCTTGATACTAAATCTAAACGTTTAGATAAGGTTTTTAAATCTCCTGTAGTTATTCCAGAAGTTTTTTCCTGTTCCTGGTGCTATTTCTGAAGTAATTTCCAGGGAATGGAATCATTTGGGTAATTAATTTACTCCTTCTAAACGTTTTAAGCAATTATATCCTGTGCCATCTGACAGATTAGAGTTTTGGAACAAAATCCCTAAGGTTGATGGGGCTGTCTCTACTCTTGCTAAGCGTACTACTATTCCTACGGCAGATGGTACTTCCTTTAAGGATCCTTTAGATAGGAAAATTGAATCCTTTCTAAGAAAAGCTTACTTGTGTTCAGGTAATCTTCTTAGACCTGCTATATCTTTAGCGGATGTTGCTGCAGCTTCAACTTTTTGGTTAGAAGCTTTAGCGCAACAAGTAACAGATCATAATTCTCATAGCATTATTATTCTTCTTCAACATGCTAATAATTTTATTTGTGATGCCATCTTTGATATCATTAGAGTTGATGTCAGGTATATGTCTCTAGCTATTTTAGCTAGAAGAGCTTTATGGCTTAAAACTTGGAATGCTTATATGTCTTCTAAGTCTACTCTGCTTTCCCTTTCTTTCCAGGGTAATAAATTATTTGGTTCTCAGTTGGATTCTATTATCTCAACTGTTACTGGAGGGAAAGGAACTTTTTTACCACAGGATAAAAAATCTAAAGGTAAATTTAGGTCTAATAATCGTTTTCGTTCCTTTCGTCACAACAAGGAACAAAAGCCTGATCCTTCATCCTCAGGAGCGGTATCAGTTTGGAAACCTTCTCCAGTCTGGAATAAATCCAAGCCTTTTAGAAAATCAAAGCCAGCTCCTAAGTCCACATGAAGGTGCGGCCCTCATTCCAGCTCAGCTGGTAGGGGGCAGATTACGTTTTTTCAAAGAAATTTGGATCAATTCCATTCACAATCTTTGGATTCAGAACATTGTTTCAGAAGGGTACAGAATTGGCTTCAAGATAAGGCCTCCTGCAAAGAGATTTTTTCTTTCCCGTGTCCCAGTAAACCCAGCGAAGGCTCAAGCATTTCTGAAATGTGTTTCAGATCTAGAGTTGGCTGGAGTAATTATGCCAGTTCCAGTTTTGGAACAGGGGCTGGGGTTTTATTCAAATCTCTTCATTGTACCAAAGAAGGAGAATTCCTTCAGACCAGTTCTGGATCTAAAAATATTGAATCGTTATGTAAGGATACCAACATTCAAAATGGTAACTGTAAGGACTATCCTGCCTTTTGTTCAGCAAGGGCATTATATGTCTACAATAGATTTACAGGATGCATATCTGCATATTCCGATTCATCCAGATCACTATCAGTTTCTGAGATTCTCTTTCCTAGACAAGCATTACCAGTTTGTGGCTCTGCCGTTTGGCCTAGCAATAGCTCCAAGAATTTTTACAAAGGTTCTCGTGCCCTTCTGTCTGTAATCAGAGAACAGGGTATTGTGGTATTTCCTTATTTGGACGATATCTTGGTACTTGCTCAATCTTCACATTTAGCAGAATCTCATACGAATCGACTTGTGTTGTTTCTTCAAGATCATGGTTGGAGGATCAATTTACCAAAAAGTTCATTGATTCCTCAGACAAGGGTAACCTTTTTTAGGTTTCCAGATAGATTCAGTGTCCATGACTCTATCTTTGACAGACAAGAGACGTCTAAAATTGATCTCAGCTTGTCGAAACCTTCAGTCACAATCATTCCCTTCGGTAGCCTTATGCATGGAAATTCTAGGTCTTATGACTGCTGCATCGGACGCGATCCCCTTTGCTCGTTTTCACATGCGACCTCTTCAGCTCTGTATGCTGAAGCAGTGGTGCAGGGATTACACAAAGATATCTCAATTAATATCTTTAAAACCGATTGTACTACACTCTCTGACGTGGTGGACAGATCACCATCGTTTAGTTCAGGGGGCTTCTTTTGTTCTTCCGACCTGGACTGTAATTTCAACAGATGCAAGTCTTACAGGTTGGGGAGCTGTGTGGGGGTCTCTGACAGCACAAGGGGTTTGGGAATCTCAGGAGGTGAGATTACCGATCAATATTTTGGAACTCCGTGCAATTTTCAGAGCTCTTCAGTCTTGGCCTCTTCTAAAGAGAGAATCGTTCATTTGTTTTCAGACAGACAATGTCACAACTGTGGCATACATCAATCATCAAGGAGGGACTCACAGTCCTCTGGCTATGAAAGAAGTATCTCGAATTCTGGTATGGGCGGAATCCAGCTCATGTCTAGTTTCTGCGGTTCATATCCCAGGTATAGACAATTGGGAAGCGGATTATCTCAGTCGCCAAACGTTACATCCGGGCGAATGGTCTCTTCACCCAGAGGTATTTCTTCAGATTGTTCAAATGTGGGGACTTCCAGAAATAGATCTGATGGCCTCTCATCTAAACAAGAAGCTTCCCAGGTATCTGTCCAGATTCAGGGATCCTCAAGCGGAAGCAGTGGATGCATTGTCACTTCCTTGGAAGTATCATCCTGCCTATATCTTTCCGCCTCTAGTTCTTCTTCCAAGAGTAATCTCCAAGATTCTGAAGGAATGCTCGTTTGTTCTGCTGGTAGCTCCAGCATGGCCTCACAGGTTTTGGTATGCGGATCTTGTCCGGATGGCCTCTTGCCAACCGTGGACTCTTCCGTTAAGACCAGACCTTCTGTCGCAAGGTCCTTTTTTCCATCAGGATCTCAAATCCTTAAATTTAAAGGTATGGAGATTGAACGCTTGATTCTTAGTCAAAGAGGTTTCTCTGACTCTGTGATTAATACTATGTTACAGGCTCGTAAATCTGTATCTAGGGAGATATATTAAAGAGTCTGGAAGACTTATATTTCTTGGTGTCTTTCTCATCATTTTTCCTGGCATTCTTTTAGAATTCCGAGAATTTTACAGTTTCTTCAGGATGGTTTGGATAAAGGTTTGTCTGCAAGTTCCTTGAAAGGACAAATCTCTGCTCTTTCTGTTCTTTTTCACAGAAAGATTGCTAATCTTCCTGATATTCATTGTTTTGTACAAGCTTTGGTTCGTATAAAACCTGTCATTAAGTCAATTTCTCCTCCTTGGAGTTTGAATTTGGTTCTGGGGGCTCTTCAAGCTCCTCCGTTTGAACCTATGCATTCATTGGATATTAAATTACTTTCTTGGAAAGTTTTGTTCCTTTTGGCCATCTCTTCTGCCAGAAGAGTTTCTGAATTATCTGCTCTTTCTTGTGAGTCTCCTTTTCTGATTTTTCACCAGGATAAGGCGGTGTTGCGAACTTCTTTTAAATTTTTACCTAAGGTTGTGAATTCCAACAACATTAGTAGAGAAATTGTGGTTCCTTCATTATGTCCTAATCCTAAGAATTCTAAGGAGAAATCATTGCATTCTTTGGATGTAGTTAGAGCTTTGAAATATTATGTTGAAACTACTAAGAATTTCCGAAAGACTTCTAGTCTATTTGTTATCTTTTCCGGTTCTAGGAAAGGTCAGAAGGCCTCTGCCATTTCTTTGGCATCTTGGTTGAAATCTTTAATTCATCATGCTTATGTCGAGTCGGGTAAAACTCCGCCTCAAAGGATTACAGCTCATTCTACTAGGTCAGTTTCTACTTCCTGGGCGTTTAGGGATGAAGCTTCGGTTGATCAGATTTGCAAAGCAGCAACTTGGTCTTCTTTGCATACTTTTACTAAATTCTACCATTTTGATGTGTTTTCTTCTTCTGAAGCTGTTTTTGGTAGAAAAGTACTTCAGGCAGCTGTTTCAGTTTGAATCTTCTGCTTATAATTTCAGTTTTTTTCATTATAAGATTTAAACTTTGTTTTGGGTGTGGATTATTTTTCAGCGGAATTGGCTGTCTTTATTTTATCCCTCCCTCTCTAGTGACTCTTGCGTGGAAAGATCCACATCTTGGGTAGTCATTATCCCATACGTCACTCGCTCATGGACTCTTGCTAATTACATGAAAGAAAACATAATTTATGTAAGAACTTACCTGATAAATTCATTTCTTTCATATTAGCAAGAGTCCATGAGGCCCGCCCTTTTTGTGGTGGTTATGATTTTTTTGTATAAAGCACAATTATTCCAATTCCTTATTTTTTATGCTTTCGCACTTTTTTCTTATCACCCCACTTCTTGGCTATTCGTTAAACTGATTTGTGGGTGTGGTGAGGGGTGTATTTATAGGCATTTTGAGGTTTGGGAAACTTTGCCCCTCCTGGTAGGAATGTATATCCCATACATCACTAGCTCATGGACTCTTGCTAATATGAAAGAAATGAATTTATCAGGTAAGTTCTTACATAAATTATGTTTTTTGTCATGGCTGGGAGAGTTAAATTCTGCTTTCCTGACCACTCATCCCTAAACAGGTTTCATTTTCAAAGCTATCCCTTAACAAATCCAGCCCTCACAAACTTTTTCCATACAAGATCATAACCTTGGCCCAACAAGTCCTCCAGATCCCATTCAAGGTCGAAAACACTTCTCAGAGAAGAAATGTTATATGCAGCAACACATTGTTTTCTCACAAAAAAATGGGATGGAGATTATCTCTTTTCCATCAAACGTAGCACTGCATAACATCAGTCTCTTGTGTTCTACAAACAGTAGCACGTTTCCATCTAGATTTGATCTCCTCTCCGGTTTAAAATTAATCTCAAGATCCCACCAGGAAATTCTAAATTTGGCAAACAAACAAGTTATTGAACAGCAAATTCCTAAGACAAAAGTTTCACAAGCAAAATGCTCCCAGTCAAAAAGAAGGTTCCTTTCGCTGCTGATCAGCTTGAGAAAGTTGAATGCCTTTATAAAATACAATCACTTTAAGATGGAATGTATTCTTTTTCTCAGAGACTGTTTAATCGGAAAGGACTAACAGGTGAGGTTGGATCTTATTTAAAAAAGGCTCTTCTATAGGATATCGGGTAGCACCTACCAGATTAAAGAAACAGGAAACAACACCTAGTTCCTGGTTAAGATTTAAGGGAACATATCACTGCAACAATCTCTCAGGCTGGGCATGTGAGATTTTGAAAGTTGACAATTCTTTCACAAGCACAATAACAGGAGAAGAGTTTCAACACTTGATGTGCCTAAATTGTAGAGCAACCTATGCAGTGTACCTCCTTACTTGTACACAATGTAATCTACAATATGTAGGTTTAATTACAAGGGAAATCCGACAGAGAACTAGGGAACACATTACGAATATAAATGGGAGCACATTAACAACTCCTCTGGTCCAACATTTCAAATTACAACACCATAAGAGCCCAAACACTATGAGCTGGACAATAATAGAGGTTATATGTAATGATTAAAATGGAACAAAATAGAGACACTAGGCTTGAACTCAGAGAAGTCTATTGGATACATAGAATGAAAACTAGGGCACCACTTGGTTTACATTCGGAGTACAATGGCATAAATGTTTGGCATTGAAAGTTTAGTAAAAAAATATACATTTAAAAACATGTTAGGCATCTGAAAAGGAAATTACCATGAAGGTAAAAATATACAAGGAAGATTGCTTTACATAGTAAAGTTCTGAATGTCCAGTGTTTATCCACAACTTTGGAAAACAATCTTTTAACCAAAGTGTCATGAAAAAATTGTTATCTAAGTGAAACGGGATATTCAGAACAAGCAGTTAATAATAAGAGAAGCCCTTTTAAGATCATCTATATATACAATATGTTCTCTTTCAGGAATCCCCCATAAGAGGAAAACAAGAAAATTTAAATCTAGTAAAACAACACAAAAATAATTCAAATTGTATTCCCTCTTACTTTTCCATTTTTCCATAATAAAAAATTGTCCCTTTAAGGAAGATGATTGGGCTTTAAACACTGTATAGTGTGTGTGTCTGTATGTATATATATATATATATATACAGGTGGTCCTCGTTTTACAACGGTTCAATTTACACTGTTTCGGAATAACAACCTTTTTCTCCAGTCATGTGACTGCTATTGAAAAACATTGAGAAGCACTGCATTTATTAAAATAGCCAGTAGGTGGTGCTGTCCGCTTGTTTTGCAGCAAAGCCAAGCAAGCTGAAATTAATCAGTTTAACCAGACCTGAGCTATCGAGCAGATTTCAAAGGAACAAGATCTTCCTGTCTATAAATCAGTCCAGATTGGAATGCATAGAAAGAACTGTTTGCAGAAAAATGCAAGTGAAGTCTGTGTTGTGTGATTAGGTTTATAATGCTGTTTAGCAAATGTTTTTGTTCATTTAACTTAGTTTAATTATATATTCTGTGTTGTGTGGTTATTTTATTAGGTTTATCATGCTGTTTAGCATTTAAAGTCTTCATTTCAAAGCTTTAAAAATAATGTATTAGGAGTTACTTATGATAATTTTGAGAGTAACCTGAAACCTAACACCCTCACTTCCCATTGACTTACATTATAAACTGGGTTTCAATTTACAACGGTTTCGATTTACAACCATTCCTTCTGGAACCTAACCCGGGCGTAAACTGAGGGCTACCTGTATGTATATATATATATATATATATATATATATATATATATATATATATATATATATATATATATATATATATATATATATACATACAAGTGTTATGCATGGACAGCGTAAGTTTGAAATTCTAAGAGTGAACTGGAGTAGATACATTTTCAAACAGAACCAATTAGGTTTTGAGCCGTGGTCATCTGGGATCCAGTGACTTAAAGTCTTATCATACTATATAGAATATGAAAAATACAGCATTCGATCATAGTATATTCTATAAACATAGGTTTTAAAAGTGAAAGAACAGATCAAAGCAAATAATGAATTTGAATAGAACAGCTTAAACAGTATGAACTAGGATACTGGATTAACCCACTCCGTCTCCTTAATTGCAATTGTAATAGCACTTAACGCATTTGTTCTGGGTAGATACTATACAGAGCATATGTTAACAACTGAATACATATGTTTGTATCGTTTAGAATTAAAAATTGCAAAATATGTGTTAAATAATTTAATTGATTTGTACACAAAATTGCAAAATATTTAAATTGTAAGTTTAAACACAAGTGATAGAGGCCAATAGCAAAAGAGGTGTGTTTTTATAGTCCAATGGGATCACTGAAGCTACTTTAAATTGAAGACAGGGCAGCAGAGTCCTTATGCTATGATTACGGCTAATGCCGAAACGCGTTAGCAGGATCTGCACCTTTCTTCTTTTGTAAATATAGCACTAAAGAATATGAGTTTTAACTTGCTGAAATAAAAGTCACGTTTTATATACTACAAATTTGCTCTGACTGGTGCTCCTTATCGCTGCATATGTGATGGATCTTATAGATGCCTAACTCACTTTACTGATTCATAATTCTATTAGAAAATACCTTATGTTTCTATGGGAAGATCTCTTATGGCAAATCACTTTTCTACCCTTTGGCCTTCCTTCAGCCCCGGGGTTTTCACACACAAAAATAAAAGCTGTATTTGCCTGGTTAAATATGAGAGTTGTTCATCTCGTTAATGCATGTAGACAATATCCTTTTAATGAATCATGACTTCTTTAAGAACACCTGCACTTAACCAATTTACTCTTGAATTTCGGTTTTCTTATCAAACACAAGAAATCTATCCTCTCTCATACTCAGAACATAATTTTTGTAGATTTTCAGATGCTATTTTTACCAGCATCTAAAAAAAATGTTTTCCCATCTGAAGATTGGCTTGATCATTGGATTACTCTCTTCATCAATCCAAGCCATTTATGGCACCAGTTCAACTTTTTTGCAGAGGTTTTTCTCTTGTAAGATGTATCGAGTCCACGGATTCATCCTTACTTGTGGGATATTCTCCTCCCCTACAGGAAGTGGCAGAGAGAGCACCCACAGCAGAGCTGCCTATATAGCTCCCCCCTTAGCTCCACACCCCAGTCATTCTCTCTGCCTACTTAACTGCTAGGAAGGGCAAAGAGGAGTGTGGTGACAAAAATGTTAGGTTTTTATTTTCTCAAGCAAAAGTTTGTTATTTTAAATGGTACCGGTGTGTACTATTTACTCTCTGGCAGAAAAGGGATGAAGATTTCTGCAAGGAGGCTGATGATCTAAGCATTTTATAACTAAGATCCACTGCTGTTCTCACAGGGCTGAAGAGTACAGGAAAACTTCAGTTGGGGGAACAGTTTGCAGGCTAAACTGCATTAAGGTATGTTCAGTCTATTTTTTTCTAGACAGACTGTGTTATTTCTAGAAAAGGCTGGCAATATCCCCATGAGGGAAGGGTAAGCTGTATTCAGACACTTGGATAGGAATTTCAGCTTGCATGAAGGGCTCATTAGTTACTGGTGACACTGTTTGGTAAAAACATTTTTGTTTATTCAGTGAATGATGCAATTATAAGGTTTTTTTGAAGGGACTAAAGGGGTCATTGTGGCTTGTTTTTGAGTTTTCTAACCCACATGGTTAATTTAGAGACACTCTAGTGTTTGTCTGTTAGGCCTCAAAATATTGAGTGAGGTGGAAGGGGCCTATTTTCGTGCCTCAGTTGTGCAGTTTCTTTTCCTCTGAGACTTCTAACTGCTTCTCCAGTGGTTCCTGCCATGTTTGAGGGCTGTAAAATAAGTTTTTTCCCCCACAAATTGTTCTGAAGGGCAGGTAGGAGCCACAGCAGAACTGTGGCAAAGTGCTGAAAGTCTTTTTTACTGGTTTTGATGTTTTTTCAATCCGGTTTTGCCATTAAGGGGTTAATTATTTATTTGCATAGCTGTGCAAAGTTACTAAGGCTATATGATACTACTGTAAAAATTTAGTTATGTTTACTGCTTTTTTACACTGTTTTGCAGAATTTGTGCAGCTTTTTTTTCTCTTAAAGGCACAGTACCGTTTTATTTCTAAGTGTTATTTACTTTGATTACAGTGTTTTCCAAGCTTGCTTGTTACATTACTAGCCTGTTTAACATGTCTGACACCAAGGAAAATACTTGTTCAATATGTTTGGAAGCCATTGTGGTACCCCCTTTTAGAATGTGTCCCAATTGTACTGATATGTCCATAAACTATAAAGAACATATATTAGCACTTAAAAATAGAGCAATAGATGATTCCCAGTCAGAAGTAAATGAGGGTTTAGCATCTAGCTCTCACCAAGTGTCACAACCAGTAACGCCCGCACAAGTGACGCCAAGTACCTCTAGTGCGTCAAATTAATTTATTTTACAAGACATGGCCACAGTTATGAATACAACCCTCACAGAGGTTTTATCCTGACTGCCTGGTTTTCAAGGAAAGCAGGACAGATCTGGGTTAAGGAAAAATGCTGAGCAGTCTGACGCTTTGAGGTAGGGGTGAGGGATTTGTTATCTGAGGGAGAAATTTCTGATTCAGGAAAGACGCTTCCTCAGACAGATTCTGATATGACGGCCTTTAAATTTAAGCTTGAACACCTCCGCTTATTGCTCAGGGAGGTATTAGCGGCTCTAGATGATTGTGACCCTATAGTGGTCCCAGAGAAATTGTGTAAGATGGATAAATACTTAGAGGTTCCTGTTTACACTGATGTTTTTTTCCAGTCCCTAAGAGGATTGTGAATATTATTGCTAAGGAGTGGGATAGACCAGGTATTCCGTTCATTCCCCCTCCTGTTTTTAAAGGACCCGTCAACAAATTAGATTTGCATAATCAACAAATGCAAGATAACAAGACAATGCAATAGCACTTAGTTTGAACTTCAAATGAGTAGTAGATTTTTTTATAACAAATTTTAAAGTTATGTATATTTCCACTCCCCTTGTACCATGTGATAGCAATCAGCCAATCACAAATGCATATACGTATAGCCTGTGAATTCTTGCACATGCTCAGTAGGATCTGGTGACAGAAAAATTGTAAATATAAAAGACTGTGCACATTTTTTTTAAAGGAAGTAAATTGAAAAGTTGTTTAAAATTACATGCTGTATCTGAATCATGAAAATTGAATTTAACCTGAATGTCCCTTTAAGAAAATGTTTCCCATATCTGACACCATGCGGGACTCGTGGCAGACAGTTCCTAAGGTGGAGGGAGCTATTTCTACTCTGTCTAAGCGTACAACTATACCTATTGAAGTCAGTTGTGCTTTCAAAGATCCTGTGGATAAAAAATTAGAGGGTCTCCTGAAGAAAATTTTTGTTCATCAAGGTTTTCTTCTTCAACCTATTGCGTGCATTGTTCCTGCAACTACTGCAGCTGCTTTCTGGTTTGAGGCTCTAGAAGAGGCTCTTCAGATGGAGACTCCATTAGAAGAAATTTTGGACAGAATTAAGGCCCTTAAATTGGCTAATTCTTTTATTACAGATGCCGCTTTTCAACTGGCTAAATTAGCGGCAAAGAATTCAGGTTTTGCCATTTTAGCACGCAGGGCGTTATGGCTTAAATCCTGGTCTGCTGATGTGTCATCTAAAACTAAACTTTTCAACATCCCTTTAAAGGAAAGAGATTATTTCAGACATCACTGGAGGGAATGGTCATGCCCTCCCTCAAGATAGATCAAATAAGATGAGGACCAAACAAAATAATGTTCGTTCCTTTTGGAATTTCAAGAGTGGTCCCACTTTAGCTTCCTCTGCTGCAAAGCAAGAGGGGAATTTTTCCCAATCCAAGTCAGTCTGGAGACCTAACCAGGCTTGGAACAAGGGTAAACAGGCCATGAAGCCTGCAGCTGCCTCTAAGACAGCATGAAGGGGTAGCCCCTGATCCAGGACCGGATCTAGTAGGGGGCAGACTCTCTCTCTTTGCTCAGGCTTGGGCAAGAGATGTTCACGATCCCTGGGTTTTAGAAATTGTGTCCCAGGGATATTTTCTGGAATTCAAAGGCTCTCTTCCAAGGGGGACTTTTCACATTTCTCGATTGTCTGTAAACAGACAAAGAGAGAGGCGTTCTTACGCTGTGTAGAAGACCTACATACCATGGGGGTGATCCGCCCAGTCCCAAAAGAGGAACAGGGGCTAGGTTTTTACTCAAACCTGTTTGTGGTTTCCAAAAAAGAGGGAACTTTCAGATCAATCTTGGATCTCAACATTCTAAACAAGTTTCTCAAAGTTCCATCATTCAAGATGGAGACTATTCGGTCTATTCTACCTCTGATCCAGGAGAGTCAATATATGACCACCGTGGACTTAAAGGATGCGTATCTACACATCCCTATTCACAGAATTTTCACAAGGGTGCTAGGGTCCCTTCTGGCGGTTCTATGACCACGGGGCATAGCAGTGGCACCTTATCTAGACGACATCTTATTTCAGGCGTCAACTTTCCAGCTATCCAAGTCTCACATGGACATTGTGTTGGCTTTTCTGAGATCTCACGGGTGGATGGTGAACATAAAAAAGAGTTCTCTCTTCCCTCTTATAAGAGTTTCCTTCCTAGGGACTTTGATAGACTCGGTAGAAATGAAAATATTTCTGATGGCGGTCAGAAAATCAAAGCTCTTAACCACTTGCCAAGCTATTCATTCCATTCCTTGGCCATCAGTGGCTCAGTATATGGGGGTAATCGGACTCATGGTAGCGGCAATGGACATAGTTCCTTTTGCCTGCCGACACCTCATACCACTACATCTATGCATGCTCAAACAGTGGAATGGGGATTATGCAGATTTGTCTCCTCAACTTCATCTGGACCAGGAGACCAGAGATTCTCTTCTCTGGTGGTTGTCTCAGGACCACCTGTCTCAGGGAATGTGTTTCCACAGGCCAGAGTGGCTCATTGTAACGACAGATACCAGCCTGCTAGGCTGGGATGCAGTCTGGAACTCCCTGAAAGCACAGGGCTTATGGTCTCGGGAGGAATCTCTTCGGGAGGAATTCTCTGGTCTCTGTAGCTTATATCAATCATCAAGGAGGAACAAGGAGTTCTCTAGCGATGATGGAGGTAACCAAAATAATCCGATGGGCAGAGGATCACTCTTGCCATCTCTCAGCAATCCACATCCCAGGAGTAGAGAACTGGGAGGCGGATTTCCTAAGTCGTTAGACTTTTCATCTGGGGGAGTGGGAACTCCATCCGGAGGTATTTGCCCAGCTGATTCAGCTATGGGGTACACCAGAATTGGATCTGATGGCGTCCCGTCAGAATGCCAAACTTTCTCGTTACGGGTCCAGGTCCCGGGATCCCAAGGCGGTACTGATAGATCCTTCAATCTAGCCTATGTATTTCCTCTCCTTCTACGTCTGGTTGCCAGAATAAAGCAGGAGAGAGCTTTGGTGATTCTCATAGCACCTGCGTGGCCACGCAGGACTTGGTATGCAGACCTAGTGGACATTTCCTCGGTTCTACCATGGACTCTGCCAATGAGGCAGGACCTTCTAATCCAAGGTCTGTTCACGCATCCAAATCTAATTTCTCTGCGTCTGACTGCTTGGAGATTGAACGCCTGATTCTATCAAAGCGTGGTTTCTCGGTCGGTCATTGATACCCTGATTCAGGCTAGAAAGCCTGTCACCAGCAAGATCTATCATAAGATTTGGCGCAAATATCTGAATCCAAAGGTTACTCGTGGAGTAAAATTAGGATTCCTAGAATATTGTCTTTTCTCCAAGAAGGTTTGGAGAAGGGATTATCAGCTAGTTCCTTATAAGGACAAATATCTGCTTTGTCTATTCTTCTACACAAACGTCTGGCAGATGTCCCAGACGTTCGAGCATTTAGTCAGGCTTTGGTCAGAATCAAGCCTGTATTTAAACCTGCTGCTCCGCCATGGAGCCTAAATTTAGTTCCTAAAGTTCTTCAATCGGTTCCGTTTGAACCTATGCATTCCATGGATATTAAGCTTCTATCTTGGAAAGTTTTGTTTTTAGTAGCTATCTCTTCGGCTCGAAGAGTTTCTGAGCTATATGCTTTACAGTGTGATTCCCCTTATCTTATTTTCCATGCAGATAAGGTGGTTTTGCGTACCAAACCTGGGTTTCTTCCTAAGGTTGTTTCTTATAAGAATATCAATCAAGAGATTGTTGTTCCTTCACTGTGTCCTAATCCTTCTTCAAAGAAGGAATGTCTGTTGCACAATCTTGATGTGGTTCGTGCTTTAAAGTTCTACTTACAAGCAACTAAAGATTTCCGTCAAACATCTTCATTGTTTGTTGTTTATTCTGGTAAGCGGAGAGGTTAGAAGGCTACGGCTACCTCTCTTTCCTTTTGGCTGAAAAGCATCATCCGTTTGGCTTATGAGACTGCTGGCCAACAGTCTCCTGAAAGAATTACTGCTCATTCTACTAGAGCTGTGGCTTCCACATGGCTTTTAAAAACGAGGCTTCTGTTAAACAGATTTGTAATGCGGCGACTTGGTCTTCGTTTCATACTTTTTCCAAATTTTAAAAATTTTATACTTTTGCTTCTTCGGAGGCTATTTTTGGGAGAAAGGTTCTACAAGCAGTGGTGCCTTCCGTTTAAGGTCCCTGTCTTGTCCCTCCCTTCATCCGTGTCCTAAAGCTTTGGTATTGGTATCCCACAAATAAGGATGAATCCGTGGACTCGATACATCTTACAAGAGAAAACATAATTTATGCTTACCTGATAAATTTATTTCTCTTGTGATGTATCGAGTCCACGGCCCGCCCTGTTTATTAAGACAGGCATATATATATATATTTATTTTTAAACTTTCAGTCACCACTGCACCCTATAGTTTCTCCTTTTTCTTCCTAGCCTTCGGTCGAATGACTGGGGGGTGGAGCTAAGGGGGGAGCTATATAGGCCGCTCTGCTGTGGGTGCTCTCTCTGCCACTTCCTGTAGGGGAGGAGAATATCCCACAAGTACGGATGAATCCGTGGACTCGATACATCACAAGAGAAATAAATTTATCAGGTAATAATAAATTATGTTTTCTTATGTGTACAAAATTTATGTGGCTTCTGTAGTGGTTATCCAACATAGAGGCTTGGAATGGCAGAACTGTTTTTGGCTAATCTCCAAAGACTCTTATCAAATCAAGCGTGAGCAAGTCAGGTTGGGGAGCCAGATGTGATCCTCAGATTACTAGAGGTAAATGTTTTTAAAGGGACACTGAACCCAAATTTTTTCTTTTGTGATTCAGATAGAGCATGCAAATTTAAGCGACTTTCTAATTTACTCCTATTATCAAATTTTCTTCGTTCTCTTGCTTTCTTTATTTGAGCTGGTTTATTCTAAGCTGGTTTTTGGTTCAGAACCATGGAAAGCACTTGTTTATTGGTTGGTGAATTTATCCACCAATCAGCAAGAACAACACAGTGTGTTCACCAAAAATGTTCCGGCATCTAAGCTTACATTCTTGCATTTCAAATAAAGATACCAAGAGAATGAAGATAATTTGATAATAGGAGTAAATTAGAAAGTTGCTTAAAATTACATGCTCTATCTGAATCATGAAATAAAAAATTTGGGTTCAGTGTCCCTTTAATATCAGAACGCAATTACCTAGAATTCCTTTTGCCATGAAGAGTTTGATCATAACTGTTGAGATTACTGCAGCTTTTACTGTATCATTGCACTAACATTGTCTCATCATTACATGTTAGAAGTGCTGCAGCTTTAAGATCAGATGACCACACCATCTTGGTGTGTCTGGGTCTCGGTGACATTATCAGAAGCCATGTTAGTTTACTGAGGAACCTGTTAGAGAAGGAGCCATGTGTTGTAGCTCATTAAAAGTTTGACAAAAGTACACACTGCAGAGTCTCAGTGATGTGTGCAAGACAACTGATACAAGGTAACAGCACAGAACTGAATGTTCTAATCCTGACTACACAGAGAACATAACAGCTGGCGACGAGGATCTGTGGTCTGACCCTATAATGGCTCTTATTGGCACCTTGACTGTACAGTACAAAATAGACTATTAACAGAGGACGATTTAACACCTAAGTGTGCTATACATATAGCTACAGTGATTGAACTTGCTACTAAAGATGCACAAATGCTCCAGGCCCCAGCACAGGCAGTTTGTGAAAAAGAAAAATAAGTAGATGTTTTTTATACAACTATGCACCCAACTAAACATTATCCAACTCGACAAGGGCTACAGACAGCATGTTATAGATGTGGTGACAAAAATCATACAGCACATACCTGCAGGTTTAAGTACAGCGCCTGCTATGGGTGTGGGAAGATTGGTCATGCAGAAGTTCCTTAGACAAAGATAAAATTAAGAAAGCAGCAAGTCATGTTCCACTTTTCAAGTCCAAGTAGATAAACCACACACAGATTCAGAAGTAGACATACCATTATAAACATTACAGATATACAGCCTTGAAAATAAAATTCCAGAACTGCAAGTAAAGGTGTGAATATAGGTGGTAATCTCTAATTGTGGAAGTTAATACAGGAGCAGCAGTCTCTTGTAGTGGTTCACACCTAATTCACTTATAAGGTCTTAAAGCACAGTTATATTGAAATATGAATTCCAAGCACTGACCTTTAATATTATATCAATGAAATAGGTCTCATTTCTTACAAAGAAAGTTTCTGAGTACAATGATAAGAAATGGTACTTGAGAGGATAACATTGTTTAAAAATACATTTTTATTATACAGAAAAATCAGCTTACAGAAGTAATATAAAATTAAATTCATTTAAATCCAAAGTACACACAGAGTTAAAAGACTCAGTTAAACTTGCATTCAATAACAATTGTTACATACCACTCAAAATGACTTCTTTGCAACCAAATCTTATCCTTAGAAATGCTCTATAATATCCTGTCAGAGTCACCTGCCTCATGTTTACAACAAGGTGTTTTTATAGTTTTTTTATTTGGATGACGTCATCATTTATTGTTTTCTTTTTATATGTATTTTTAGCATCATTTTAACATCAACAAAACTTGTCTAACTTGTTTTAGGAACGTGACCTTGAAAATCTGTTATACAAGAGTTTAGACATACGCATTTGAAATTGCAATGAGCATCCATTTTAGAGCTATAAATTCAAGGTTGAATAAACCTCCATTTTAGATCATATAACATCTTATGTTAAAACTAGTTAGTTGGTTAGTATGTTAGCATACAGATAATAAAAACCTTCTATATTGTAAAAGGCTTTTGTTTAAACATATAAAAGGATACAGTTATACATTGTACACATTGTAGAAGTAACATATATTTGAATATAGTTATACACTCTATATATTGCAAAATAAGCATATTAAAGATTATATTTTTCACAATTTATGTGAACAGGCTCTTATAACAAGGTACAGTCTTTATGTATAGAAGCTGTACATGATAGATTTAAAAGAAATCTATCATTTATAGTAAGTTATAAGTGTCTTTCTGAAAGAATGTATTTCTTACTGTTGGTATAGTTTTTAGTCAAACATTTTATAGCAATGTTAATAGTAACATTTAAAACTAACATTTACATAGCAGCTTTTATTGAGACAAGCATGCTATAAACAAAGTTTATTTGCAAAGTTATGCATTGTTAACTAAAAATTACATTTATAAGCACAGGTATATCACAGGATTAATGAAAGCCTGTTACACTCTGTTATCACAGCTGCTGATTGGTACCGCCTGGGACTAAGGCAATGAATTGTTTCAAATGCTGTCACCATGCAAACAAATTCAAATAAAATAATAAAGCCTATTGGATGTGTATCAACTACAGTGACATTTAATGGTATAACTAAAAAGCTACGTCTCTACATTTTACCTAAAGGAGGACCACCTTTGTTTGGTAGTTCCTGGATCCAAGCATTGGGCATGCCAAAATTACCACAACAGTTACCGCTTAACAAACTAAAGAACCAAAGTGGCAATTCAAATTCTACTTGGATGAATTCACTAAAGCACAAATACAAGACTGTATTTGATGGGGCCCTAGGTTTAGTTAAAGGCAAGCAGATTCAGCTTCACTTCAAAGAAAATGCTATTCCACAATTTTGTAAACCAGGAGTTGTAGCATTTGCACTTAAATCTGAAATTGAAGCAGAACTAGAAAGACTACAAAATCAAGGGATTATTGTTCCAATTTCTAGCAGTAAATAGGCTTCCCCAATAGTTCCTGTCAATAAATAAAGGGGGGGGGGACATTCACATCTGTGGATTCAGTAACCTTTACGACGGATTGAAGAATTGTTTAGTTCTCTGGCAGGTGGTGAAAAACTTACAAAGATTTACTTACAGTTAGAGGTACATCCAGACTCCAGACACCGTTAACTATAAACACTCACAAAGGACTTTTTCAGTATACATGGATGGTGTTTGGAATTGCCCAGCACCTGCAGTGTGGCAATGGATAATGAATGAGGTCCTGGAAGGTATTCCACATACCAATTGTATTTTAGATGACATGCTTATTACTGGTAAAAATGCTGCTGCTCATAAAGCGAATGTTGAAGCTGTTTTACAGCGTCTATAGGAATTCGGACTGAAAGTAAACATGTAAAAGTGTGAGTTCTTCCTTGAGAGTTCAGAGCATTATGCACATGTAGCAGACAAGACTGGTCTCCACACAACTGTGGAAGGAGTGAAAGCGCTGTTTCATGCTCCGACCCCTGTTAATGTATCCCAGCTACATTCTTATTTTGGGTTGCTCAATTACTATAACATACTTTTTATCAAATTTGGCTCATTTACTATATCCACTTTAGATAGTAAAAACCAGTGGGCCTGGACTGACTTATGTACACAGGCATATGAACGCTCTAAGCAACTTCTTTTGGAATCAAGGCTCCTTGTCCACTATGACCTTAAAGCATTTGGTACTAGCCTGTTATGCTTCACCATATTCTTTTGGGCGCAGTACTTTCACACATTATGCCCGATGGTTCTGAATGCTCTGTGTCGTTTTCGTCCAGATCTCTAACTCCATTTTAGAGAAATTATGCCCAGATTGATTGGGAAGTTTTAGCAATAATATGGGCTGTGAAGAGATTCCACATTTTTATATATATTGCAGACCTTTTACTCTGATCATGGACCATAAACTTTTGTCCATTCTGCACCCTTAGAAGGGTATCTCCAACACAACAGCTGCTCGACTTCAGCGCTATGCACTTCAGCTAGCGGCTTACAACTACTTCATTAAATATCGATGCCACAGTGATCATACAAATGTGGATATGTTTTCAAGTTTACCAATGGTGCATTACATGACAGCATCTTCTGAAATCCTGGAAACGCCTCCACAGCCTTTACATCTACATTCCAAAGTGATTGCTACTGATACATGTTCTGATTCTAATTTACAGGAGATTAATTATTTTGTTCAACATGGGTGGCCTAAAGCAGATTGCTCTGACCTTCATCCATATTTTACAAGGAGGAAGGAAATTGTGCATGCCTCAGACTGTCTGTTATGGGAGTCAAGAGTGATTATTACGACTTCATTGCAAACATTAGCATTGAAGATACAACACAGCTCATATTAGGGTGTAGTAAAAATGAAGCAAAGAGCATAAGAATATTTTTGGTGGCCTACACTGGATACAGATATTGCTTCTTATGTAGCTGCCTGCAATGCATGTGCACAGACACAGCAGAATCCCAACAGGGATGCCTAAAAAACTTGGCCATGGCTAACTGAACCTTGGTCAAGAATCCATGTTGATTTTGCAGGACCAGTTGATGGACAAATATATTTGGTTGCTGTGGGTGCTCATTCGAAGTGGCCAGAAGTGGGTCAAATGTCAAGTACTACAACACAACAAGCCATTGTCGTACTTTCCAGTATGTTTGCAAGATTTGGATTGCCACAGACTTTAGTCCCTAACAACGGTTAACAGTTTATATCACAGGAATTTGAAACTTTTCTAGATTCAAATAACATCAAACACTGTAAGTTCCATATTTTCCAGTCTCTAAGGGACAGGCTGAAAGATTTGTACAAAATTTAAAATGACATTTAGCTGTCTCTCAAATCAAAATTTAATCCAAACTCCCTTTCTAA
Source organism: Bombina bombina (assembly GCF_027579735.1). Taxonomy (NCBI): domain Eukaryota; kingdom Metazoa; phylum Chordata; class Amphibia; order Anura; family Bombinatoridae; genus Bombina; species Bombina bombina. The sequence continues at coordinate 167,641,054 of NC_069502.1, forward strand.
CTTTTTGTTTAACTATCAAAACACTCCCCATGCCACCACTGGGCTATCACAATGTTAATGTTTGGAAGACACCTGCAAACTTCACTGGATTAAGTTAGACCAGAAACAAGAGTTAAACACTTCTATTGATTCAGAATGTGTTATTTATGACAGAGTATAGGTTAGAAACTACTGTGGTTAGAATAAATGGATTCCAGCTGTCATAATACAAGGCATGGGCAACAGTTCAACTACATGCTGGTGGTACAGTTTGTCGCCATATAGAACAAATGAGACATATATCTCAATCAGCTACACAAATGTCCAAGGATTCAGATGGTGAGGATATCTGGCATGGAGTGTGGTGCCCACCTGAGTCTTCTGAGGATCCATGCAGAATAAAACCTAGGTTTAAATAATAGTGTCGTGGATTGGGATTCTTTGTGCCTCAAAGATTCCAGCAATTGAAAACTGTACAGGTCTATTTTTCTTCAACTTCAAACTCTTCAGGGTCTATTTATCCTGGATAATTTTGTGTCACGCCTAAATGTTTAGATCAGTCCGTACTTCAGTTGGGCAAACCCATAAGTTCTAGCCATAGATGCATTCCAACAACCATGTCCCAAAGAGGGAGCATATGCTTTTCCCCCTTTTTTCCATGATGCCAACCCAGTCATACCAACGTCCTGTGCTTCTACCTTAAATCTTCTCACAGATCCCAAAGGAAACTTTCATTAATTAATAACAGCCACTTTCCCTGGTAGCTTGAATGATTTTCAGGGGATCCTAGGCCTTTGAATATCTTTCGACTCTTTGGCACTGGGTACTTAGAAATGTTACCTGTCCTCTTGGTCCAAATGATCTAGTTGGTGCAATCAAAGAAACTTTGATCACTTTTCAGGTCTTTTATTTCTTTCATGTAATTAGCAAGAGTCCATGAGCTAGTGACGTATGGGATATACATTCCTACCAGGAGGGGCAAAGTTTCCCAAACCTCAAAATGCCTATAAATACACCCCTCACCACACCCACAAATCAGTTTTTACAAACTTTGCCTCCCATGGAGGTGGTGAAGTAAGTTGTTTTGCGCCAAAAATGTCGGCGTCACCGGATGTGGCGTCATTTTTGGCGCTTAAAGCATTTAGGCGCCAAATAATGTGGGCGTCTTTGAGGCGAGATTACCAATCAACATTTTGGAACTCCGTGCGATTTTCAGAGCTCTTCAGTCGTGGCCTCTTCTAAAGAGAGAGTCGTTCATTTGTTTTCAGACGGACAATGTCACAACCGTGGCATATGTCAATCATCAAGGAGGGACTCACAGTCCTCTGGCTATGAAAGAAGTATCTCGAATACTTGTATGGGCGGAATCCAGCTCCTGTCTAATTTCTGCGGTTCATATCCCAGGTATAGACAATTGGGAAGCGGATTATCTCAGTCGCCAAACATTACATCCGGGCGAATGGTCTCTTCACCCAGAGGTATTTCGTCAGATTGTCCAAATGTGGGGACTTCCAGAAATAGATCTGATGGCTTCTCATCTAAACAAGAAGCTTCCCAGGTATCTGTCCAGATCCAGGGATCCTCAGGCGGAAGCAGTGGATGCATTGTCACTTCCTTGGAAGTATCATCCTGCCTATATCTTTCCGCCTCTAGTTCTTCTTCCAAGAGTGATTTCCAAGATTCTAAAGGAGCATTCGTTTGTTCTGCTGGTGGCTCCAGCATGGCCTCACAGGTTTTAGTATGCGGATCTTGTCCGGATGGCTACTTGCCAACCGTGGACTCTTCCGTTAAGACCAGACCTTCTATCGCAAGGTCCTTTTTTCCATCAGGATCTCAAATCCTTAAATTTGAAGGTATGGAGATTGAACGCTTGACTCTCAGTCATAGAGGTTTCTCTGACTCCGTAATTAATACTATGTTACAGGCTCGTAAATCTATATCTAGGAAGATATATTATCGAGTCTGGAAGGCTTACATTTCTTGGTGTTCTTCTCGTCATTTTTCTTGGCTTTCTTTTAGAATTCCTAGAATTTTACAGTTTCTTCAGGATGGTTTGGATAAAGGTTTGTCTGCAAGTTCCTTGAAAGGACAAATCTCTGCTCTTTCTGTTCTTTTTCACAGAAAGATTGCTAATCTTCCTGATATTCATTGTTTTGTTCAGGCTCTGGTTCGTATTAAACCTGTCATTAAGTCAATTTCTCCTCCTTGGAGTTTGAATTTGGTTCTGGGGGCTCTTCAAGCTCCTCCGTTTGAACCTATGCATTCGCTGGATATTAAATTACTTTCTTGGAAAGTTTTGTTTCTTTTGTCCATCTCTTCTGCTAGAAGAGTTTCTGAATTATCTGCTCTTTCTTGTGAGTCTCCTTTTCTGATTTTTCATCAGGATAAGGCGGTGTTGCGAACTTCATTTAAATTTTTACCTAAGGTTGTGAATTCTAACAACATTAGTAGAGAAATTGTGGTTCCTTCATTGTGTCCTAATCCTAAGAACTCTAAGGAAAGATCGTTGCATTCTTTGGATGTAGTTAGAGCTTTGAAATATTATGTTGAAGCTACTAAAGATTTCCAAAAGACTTCTAGTCTATTTGTTATCTTTTCTGGTTCTAGGAAAAGTCAGAAGGCTTCTGCCATTTCTTTGGCATCTTGGTTAAAGTCTTTGATTCATCATGCTTATGTTGAGTCGGGTAGAACTCCGCCTCAAAGGATTACAGCTCATTCGACTAGGTCAGTCTCTACTTCCTGGGCATTTAGGAATGAAGCTTCGGTTGATCAGATTTGCAAAGCAGCAACTTGGTTTTCTTTGCATACTTTTACTAAATTCTATCATTTTGATGTGTTTTCTTCTTCTGAAGCAGTCTTTGGTAGAAAAGTACTTCAGGCAGCTGTTTCAGTTTGATTCTTCTGCTTATAATTTCAGTTTTTTTCATTATATGATTTAAACTTTGTTTTGGGGTGTGGATTATTTTTCAGCGGAATTGGCTGTCTTTATTTTATCCCTCCCTCTCTAGTGACTCTTGCGTGGAAGATCCACATCTTGGGTATTCATTATCCCATACGTCACTAGCTCATGGACTCTTGCTAATTACATGAAATAAAACATAATTTATGTAAGAACTTACCTGATAAATTCATTTCTTTCATATTAGCAAGAGTCCATGAGGCCCACCCTTTTTGAGGTGGTTATGATTTTTTTGTATAAAGCACAATTATTCCAATTCCTTATTTTTTATGCTTTCGCACTTTTTTCTTATCACCCCACTTCTTGGCTATTCGTTAAACTGATTTGTGGGTGTGGTGAGGGGTGTATTTATAGGCATTTTGAGGTTTGGGAAACTTTGCCCCTCCTGGTAGGAATGTATATCCCATACGTCACTAGCTCATGGACTCTTGCTAATATGAAAGAAATGAATTTATCAGGTAAGTTCTTACATAAATTATGTTTTTGTATTGTAAACTTTCACATTTATATGATGAGCTTACAGATCTATTAATGTTTATAGGTCATCAAGTTCTACTGTTCATGAGATTTAAAACTCTGCCAATGGGTCAACATGCTTCAATTTGAAGACTCATGCAAGCCATTACACTTACACAACAACCAATCAGAGTGTTATATTTTCTATCTCTCGTAGGATTAGGACTCTGTCTTCTATTTTCTATCCTTATTTCCAGAACATCCTTATTTATGTGCTGTTTTATGTCTTAAGAGTAAGAATGTAAAACTTTACCCCTTAGAAATAATAATTCTTCTAAACAACTTCTGATTTATTTATTTTCACCTTTTCATCCTGTTTCTTCTACTACTATTATTAGTCAGTGGGTAAAATGGATCATGTTACAGGCAGGCGTGGAAGATCATTTTTCTTCTCATTCCATCAGAGCAGCTGCTGCTTCCAAGGCTTTTTCAAAATATGTGTTTTACAAGAAACCATTAAAGGGACGGTACACTGTCAAATTGTTTTTATATGACTTGTTATACCAGCTGCAGAGTATAAAATGTATGAGAAATTGTATTTTCAGGTTTGTGTATATGAAGTAGCTGGTTTTGTGCTTTTAAACCACAACCTATTACAATGGGCTGAGCTTCAGGTAATATCAGATCTCATTATGTTATCACTTTGTGTACACACACTTGCTTCCTTATCTTATATTTGTCTGGAAAACTAAAGCTCAATACTTAAAGAGAACAATGGAAAATTATAATTTGATTACTTAACTATCGTACACCCCACTGTGAGTTTAATTTCTTCTGCTGGCTGTGTTTTCTTAGGCTATTCAAAAGCTTAGACTGCAGTATCAAAACTTTCAGTATAGGTTGGGATACCACAGGCTAAATCAGCTATTTCAAATGCCAAATTTGGGGTAAAGGAGCTACTTGTAAACAATTTAATTTATTATTATTATTATCAGGTATTTGTAGAGCGCCAACAGATTTTGCAGCGCTGTAAACATAGTCGGTGTACAGCATAGCTTTTGTAGGGGTCAAGTGGGTAGAGGGCCCTGCCAAGAGTTTCACTGTTGTAGTCGGCTCTTATGAAGCGATCTGTAAACAGCTGGGCCCATAGGCTTACATTCTAAGGGGTTCAAGGGGAAAGCAATGGAGTTAGGAAAGGTTAGTGTTGGTTGTATGCATCCCTTAATAGTAGAGTTTTTAGGGAGTGCTTGAAGCTGTAATTTAATACACAACATCAGGTAAAATGGATAATTGGGAACAATTTAAATGGGAGAACATTTTTGGGTGAACTGTCCCTTTAATGCAGCAGACTGGTCCTCTGATTCTGTTTTTGAACACATTTATTTTAAACCAATCACTTCTATTTCTCAGCACCTGCCTGTTTCAGCCATTTTGCTTTAAACTATTATTATTATCAGGTATTTATAAAGCGCCAACGGATTACGCAGCGCTATACAAGTGATAAAACATTACAGGGATGCATTACAAGTACAGTAGGGGTACAATACTTAAGGGCAGGGCAGGAGAGGAATGCCCTGCCCTTAAGCACAATCAGTAGTAAGGGGGAGAGTCCCAACTAGTCCTTAATAAATTGCCCGCTACACTGTGAAAACCGGAAAAAACAAACTTCCTTGCAATACCCTCTGGAATATATCAAGATATCTATAAAGCCTCTGCATTCATTTGCACATATTTATGTTCAATTAACACTTGTAAACTTTTCATCCAATGTCCTCCTGATGAAGTCTAATGGCAGACTAGTAACCCCAGCGTGTTAACTTATAGACAGTCAATCTAGGAGTAGACAGAATCCTTGTTTGATAGTTAAGTCAATAAGTATACCAGCCCAACAGTTGCTGTAGCAAGATGTGTTAGTGAACAGCCTCTTTTGTTATAGTGACACTTGATGTTACGTTCATTCACAATACTTCCCAAATGCACATATTGTAATGAAATGGATAAATAAACAAACGGCTTATCTCACCGGCTCAGTTAGCGTACTCTCCCAGGCTCCAGCCTGTCCACTATCGCGGATCGAGCGCTCCACAGGCAGACCTTTTTCTTCAGCTGTAGTTCAAATCCCGGTTACTATGTGAGTATCCAATGGGGGCGATCTAGTGACGTGTTCAATGTGTCACCCACTCTGTCAATCCAATGGCTGCACGGCCAGTGGCTTGTTCGGCATGTCACTCATCCTTAAGATCCAATGACTGCTCAGCAAATTACTGTGCTCAGAATATCGTTTGCTGACTGGAAGAAAGTGGGCGTATCAGCAAGAAACTATGACAACACAGGATTCTGACTCCATACACAATACTCCGTCTTTTAGCTGTGTATGCTTGTCTCGGATATAAAGTTATAAAGTTATAAACAGTGAGGCTCCGTTTCACACGCTTAGCCAGGGGTTTAGAGATATTCCAATAGCGAAAAAAAGGTATATGTATTGTTTATAGATATATCTGAGGAGAAACACTTACTTTCTCCTCACAGAGGGTAATTCCAGTCAGGCTTTGCAGACGGTGCTGGCTTGTGGTAGTAGTTGCAAAACAAAAAAGAGAGAGCATGCCAGGCACCAAAATATTAATATAAAATTGCACTTTATTGGTATTCCATTAAAATATTATTACAAAATGAAAAAGAGAATGTGGGGCAGTCCCCAAAAGAAACAGACTAACGCGTTTCGGCTAGGAGAGCCGTACTCATAGTCCATAAAACAGTTAGTGACACACAGGTTTAAATACCCAGTGCTCAAATCTAATTGGTTGGTCATTTAATTGTATTTTAAAGGTATATCGTCTCTAATGATTGAAACAAAGTTATACTTGTTTTATAAGATCATCAAACTAACCTTTATAATAACATTAAATGACCAAATTGGGGTAGGAATTGACTCTTATATCAAAGCTTTTTATAACAATTGTATTTTCACAATAATATTTGTTAAATCAATTTATGCCTTATACATATGAAACGATTCCCATAAGTTTAATGAGTGAATAGAAAATTAAATAAAAACAATCTGATGGAGTCCTCTAGTTGGAAAGACAAGTATGTGATAGCACAAAATACATACTATACAGTAAATATAGATACATCAAATAAATCAAGCATCACATAGCATTCCCCTGATGACATAAGGTCTTCATGAGCCTATGACAAGAGCTATTTTCAAATTCAGAAATTTAACATGAAGAAAATGAAAAAATATTATGAAAATTTTTGGAAAAATATATATATTGATAATCAAAGCCTCTGGAACATTAGTAAAATACCAGGTAGCCAGGCCCTAGTTAGAAGCATGTTGGTTGATATGTGTGCTATTACATTTGAGTCTAAAGTTGGAACTAGCACTTGTGTTGTTAGTCAAATATAGTAATAAGAAACTCAACTTCCAAATATCCCCAGATCAAGAAGATAATGTGATATTATATCTATTCCTAATTAGGGAGATATCATAATTACTAAAATTGAGTTTAACTTTAATATTTATAAATGAGCCTATGACTAGAGGAATTATCAATATAGTAGATAGGCTTGATTTATTGCGTTTGAATCAAAAGAGGTCCCTAAGACTTAATTATTCCTAGTTATGGAGATTAGTTTGTTACTATAGTGAGGTTATCTTAAATAATTATTTTTTCATAATATTTTTTCATTTTCTTCATGTTAAATTTCTGAATTTGAAAATAGCTCTTGTCATAGGCTCATGAAGACCTTATGTCATCAGGGGAATGCTATGTGATGCTTGATTTATTTTATGTATCTATATTTACTGTATAGTATGTATTTTGTGCTATCACATACTTGTCTTTCCAACTAGAGGACTCCATCAGATTGTTTTTATTTAATTTTCTATTCACTCATTAAACTTATGGGAATCGTTTCATATGCATAAGGCATAAATTGATTTAACAAATATTATTGTGAAAATACAATTGTTATAAAAAGCTTTGATATAAGAGTCAATTCCTACCCCAATTTGGTCATTTAATGTTATTATAAAGGTTAGTTTGATGATATTACTCTTATAAAACAAGTATAACTTTGTTTCAATCATTAGAGACGATATACCTTTAAAATACAATTAAATGACCAACCAATTAGATTTGAGCACTGGGTATTTAAACCTGTGTGTCACTAACTGTTTTATGGACTATGTGTACGGCTCTCCTAGCCGAAACGCGTTAGTCTGTTTCTTTTGGGGACTGCCCCACATTCTCTTTTTCATTTTGTAATAATATTTTAATGGAATACCAATAAAGTGCAATTTTATATTAATATTTTGGTGCCTGGCATGCTCTCTCTTTTTTGTTTTGCAACTACTACCACAAGCCAGCACCGTCTGCAAAGCCTGACCGGAATTACCCTCTGTGAGGAGAAAGTAAGTGTTTCTCCTCAGATATATCTATAAACAATACATATACCTTTTTTTCGCTATTGGAATATCTCTAAACCCCTGGCTAAGCGTGTGAAACGGAGCCTCACTGTTTATAACTTTATAACTTTATATCCGAGACAAGCATACACAGCTAAAAGACGGAGTATTGTGTATGGAGTCAGAATCCTGTGTTGTCATTGTTTCTTGCTGATACGCCCACTTTCTTCCAGTCAGCAAACGATATTCTGAGCACAGTAATTTGCTGAGCAGTCATTGGATCTTAAGGATGAGTGACATGCCAAACAAGCCACTGGCCGTGCAGCCATTGGATTGACAGAGTGGGTGACACATTGAACACGTCACTAGATCGCCCCCATTGGATACTCACATAGTAACCGGGATTTGAACTACAGCTGAAGAAAAAGATCTGCCTGTGGAGCGCTCGATCCGCGATAGTGGACAGGCTGGAGCCTGGGAGAGTACGCTAACTGAGCCGGTGAGATAAGCTGTTTGTTTATTTATCCATTTCATTACAATATGTGCATTTGGGAAGTATTGTGAATGAACGTAACATCAAGTGTCACTATAACAAAAGAGGCTGTTCACTAACACATCTTGCTACAGCAACTGTTGGGCTGGTATACTTATTGACTTAACTATCAAACAAGGATTCTGTCTACTCCTAGATTGACTGTCTATAAGTTAACACGCTGGGGTTACTAGTCTGCCATTAGACTTCATCAGGAGGACATTGGATGAAAAGTTTACAAGTGTTAATTGAACATAAATATGTGCAAATGAATGCAGAGGCTTTATAGATATCTTGATATATTCCAGAGGGTATTGCAAGGAAGTTTGTTTTTTCCGGTTTTCACAGTGTAGCGGGCAATTTATTAAGGACTAGTTGGGACTCTCCCCCTTTCTGTTTGAAAAATTTGGGTAGCAGGTGGTAAGCTACTCGCACCAACTAGCCCTGTCACTATGCAGCAAACACAAGATGAAGCAGTAGTGGTATTCTACTCTTTAAAGAAAGCTGATGAAAGAGATGTGGATAACAAGGAAATTGATCAGATATTTTCACAAGATAGAAAAAACTTTGATTTGCCTATGTTATTTGATGATATGGAACGCTTGTTAATCAGAGAGAAGAAATTGAAATGGGACATATGGACTCTGGAGAAATATTTGGCCCTGAACATGATACCAAGGGGATTAAGGGTCAATAAATTCCCCACTTTTGATACAGAGGACTCAGAGTTCATAGAACTATGGAATACTGTACTGAATGATTGCTCTTTTAGATTAATGAAACTATTGATTTCTTATAAGTCTGGTTTGCTATCATCCACAAGATTAGAGATAGTGGAAGTACAGTCACTTCTAAATATCTATTCTAGAACAGTAGATTATCCTAATTTTGATAGGGTGTTGCAGCGTACCATATCAGAAGTGAAAAGTGAGATAGTTAACATCAAACATACTAAATTCATTAGGGACAAAGCAGACTATGACAGTAACAAAGTATATATTTGGAGTAAGAGTCAAAGGTCCCAATTCAGGAGATCTCAGAACTTTTCAAGAGGAGGTAGACGTAATAGAGGAAGGAGATCTAGTGGTAGAAGAATTGTTACATTTTCGGAAAGTGAGGCAGATTCTGGTGGGGAAAGCACACAATCAGAAAATGAGGATGGTAATTTTTCCCAAGAGTTAGTGAATATGAATACAGAATTCAATAGAAGTGGGGGTCATGTGTACCAACAGAATAGGAGTAGTAGTAGGGCAGGACCAGGGAGAGGTAGAATGATATACAATTCATCACGCTCTAGGGGCCAGTCAGGCCAACAAAGAAGATACCAACCTACATCCGAGTATTCCTATCCCCCTGCACAACCTGTCACCAATACTGTCCAAAACAGGGATGAAGAGCTAGTACAGCTAGAGCAGGTTTTTCAGGTGGGCCACCACCCCCGAGAAGGGGGAGGTACAATAATACAAGGACCCCAACAAGGGAGATATCCATCTCGCCAGACGAGAGCCCCGTCCAAGTACATACCGTCATAAATCTATCTAACCACATTCTAACTGTGTATGAGGAAAGGGTACTGTCACTTGGTCTGGGTTTTGTACCAACAGTTAATTTTAATCTGTTCAAGACAATGTTGGATCTGAATAGGTTTATTCGTAATTTAACTCTACGTAAACATTTTTCAGGTGCGGACACAGACCAAGGGATAGTGACCATCCTTGATACTACAAACCAAAGGGGCGTCCACCAGGAACTTGATTTTTTGGAGACTTGTGATCTCATTACTCTGGGTGAGTTAGAAAAAGAGGGTGTACTAGGATCTGAGGAGTTAAACCCTGAAAGGGTTAAAAGATATAGGAACCCCTCTACCTTCTATCCCATCCAGAGTAGAGGTAATATCATTGAAACCTTCTATAAGAGGGTAGAGAGAGATCTGAGAAGTCTCACGTTGTTTCAAGATAGTCCTGTGAGAAATATGTCACTAAATGAGAGAAAAGCCCTTAAATCCCTCGAAGAAAATGCAGAGGTGGTCATTAAACAGGCGGATAAGGGGGGCTCAGTAGTCCTCCTTAACAGATCAGATTACATCACAGAAGCCCTCAGACAGTTGGAGGATGTGGAGAATTATGAACATCTGAGAAGGGACCCCACCAATGGATTTCAGAGGGAACTTGTGCACCTTCTGGATGGAGCAGTGGAGGATGGACTGTTGGATGAGAAGACTTCTAAATATCTTTATGTAGAACATCCTGTCATCCCCCTGTTCCATCACCTTCCGAAGGTGCACAAGTCGCTGGTAAATGTCCAGGGTAGACCCATAGTGAATGGTATAGGGTCTATGCTGGAACATCTCTCGGAGTGGCTCGATGGAGTCCTCCAGCCTCTGGTTAAATCCCTTCCTAGCTATGCTAGGGACTCTAAGCATGTATTAAACTTGGTAGAAAATGTGTCTTGGGAACAGGAATTCAGTTGGCTCTCTGTGGATGTTGTTTTGCTATACTCCACGATACCCCATGAATGGGGCATGAAAGCAGTGGCATATTTTTTGAAAGAAGAAACAACCCACAGTGACTCATTCAGTACATTCGTTCTAGATGTCACTCATTTTCTACTGTCCCACAACTATTTTCGATTTGAGGGGGAATTCTACCTGCAGAGACGTGGGACCGCTATGGGAGCCAAGTTTGCTCCCACCTACGCCAACTTATTCATGGGTTGGTGGGAGCGGTCCCACGTCTATGCGGCTGGAAACCCCTTCAGATCGAAAATTAGACTATATATTCGTTATATAGATGACCTCCTATTTATATGGAGAGGAGATATGGAACAGGCACGAGAGTTTGTCCATTACTTGGAGTCAAATGAAGTAAACCTAAGATTTACTTTTGAGTACAATAAGACCCAGGTACACTACCTGGATCTTGAACTAACGGGTTGGCCATCAGGTGGGGTTTCTTCACAGGTATATAGGAAACCCATTTCAGGGAACATCCTCTTACATGCGAAGAGCTGTCATCCCAAACATATGCCCTACTCGGTGGCCAAAGGCCAGTTTGTTCGTATCAAACGAAACTGTACCATGCCCCATAGCTACAGAATTCATGCAGATGACTTGGAAAAACGTTTACAACAACGTGGTTACAGTAAGAAAGTGATCAAGAGAGCCAGGAAAGAGGTAGATCATATGGCACGGGAGAATCTCCTACGGGATAAGTATATTCCACCAAAGGCTAGGGACAACACACTGACCTTTGTGACGGATTACTCAGCCCAATACACACAGATTTGTGGTATAATTCGTAACTACTTTCAACTTCTAGTGGCTGATGATGCACTCACGGAAACAGTTGCGAGGGGCTGCAGGTTTTCCTATAGGAGGAATAAAACTATAGGTAACCATGTATCTCCGTCTCAACTGAAAAAACCAAGTTCAGGGATGGGAGCATCCTCTTCTTGGCTTAATTACAAGGGAACATACAAATGTGGATATTCGGAGTGTAAGGCGTGTGAACACGTTCAAGTGGGCACTTCTTTTACTTCTGCAGTTACAGGAGAATCCTTTGACATTTCTTCATGTGTTAACTGTAGATCCACATATTGTATTTATCTCTTGTGGTGTACACTGTGCAATCTGCAGTATGTGGGATTAACCACTAGGGACGTCCGCTCTAGAATACGAGAGCATTTGTCAACAATACGGATAGGAAAAAGTAGTACCACATTGGTCACCCATTTTGTACAGAAACATGACAAAGATTGTCATTCACTTAAATGGATGATAATCGAAAAAGTTCAACATCAAAAGAGAGGAGGGGACCGTTTCACGGTCTTGTCAAGACAAGAAATGTATTGGATTTTTAGACTCCAAACCAAGAGACCTAGGGGCCTAAATTCAGAATATGATTTCATTAACTACTGGTCTTGAATCTGTTGAACTAAACTTATATACTAGTCTGAACCTTTAATCCAATTCAGGATGACTAATTTGGGCTTGTGAGACGAGGGCCAATTTAAATCTTAAAAACCCTTGTATGTAACCGTTAATCCATCCCAGTGTATGGTCTCCAGTCGTAGGCTCATTTATAGCTATTGATGATAACTCCATACTTAAAAGATTAGCCAACAGTTAGGTAATACTAATGTAAACCCTGGAGTCCCTTCCTTTTGTAAATGTATTTAATTAATAAAGCAAGCTCAAACATTGTGAATTCCTCTAGTCATAGGCTCAATTGTAATAATTATTTAAGATAACCTCACTATAGTAACAAACTAATCTCCATAACTAGGAATAATTAAGTCTTAGGGACCTCTTTTGATTCAAACGCAATAAATCAAGCCTATCTACTATATTGATAATTCCTCTAGTCATAGGCTCATTTATAAATATTAAAGTTAAACTCAATTTTAGTAATTATCATATCTCCCTAATTAGGAATAGATATAATATCACATTATCTTCTTGATCTGGGGATATTTGGAAGTTGACTTTCTTATTACTATATTTGACTAACAACACAAGTGCTAGTTCCAACTTTAGACTCAAATGTAATAGCACACATATCAACCAACATGCTTCTAACTAGGGCCTGGCTACCTGGTATTTTACTAATGTTCCAGAGGCTTTGATTATCAATATATATATTTTTTCATAATATTTTTTCATTTTCTTCATGTTAAATTTCTGAATTTGAAAATAGCTCTTGTCATAGGCTCATGAAGACCTTATGTCATCAGGGGAATGCTATGTGATGCTTGATTTATTTGATGTATCTATATTTACTGTATAGTATGTATTTTGTGCTATCACATACTTGTCTTTCCAACTAGAGGACTCCATCAGATTGTTTTTATTTAATTTTCTATTCACTCATTAAACTTATGGGAATCGTTTCATATGTATAAGGCATAAATTGATTTAACAAATATTTGGTCAATGACAATTTGGTCATTTAATGTTATTATAAAGGTTAGTTTGATGATATTACTCTTATAAAACAAGTATAACTTTGTTTCAATCATTAGAGACGATATACCTTTAAAATACAATTAAATGACCAACCAATTAGATTTGAGCACTGGGTATTTAAACCTGTGTGTCACTAACTGTTTTATGGACTATGAGTACGGCTCTCCTAGCCGAAACGCGTTAGTCTGTTTCTTTTGGGGACTGCCCCACATTCTCTTTTTCATTTTGTAATAATATTTTAATAGAATACCAATAAAGTGCAATTTTATATTAATATTTTGGTGCCTGGCATGCTCTCTCTTTTTTGTTTCACAATCAGTAGTAGTTCACTTTAGATACAAAGTGGCCTACAGGTAGAGAGGCTCTCAAGCTTACAATCTAAAGGAGAGGGAATGGACACAGACAGTAAGGGAGAAGGGGAATATGTCTGATATAAGGCAGTGTAAACTGAGAGTTAGTGAAATGTGTGGTGATTGAGCAAATGAGGATTGGGAAATTGTAACAGAATATGGTAAAGTGTCAGTACAGAGGCTGTGAGTGTGAATTATTGTCTCTATCCTGCTTCATTAGTGACAGTTGCACGTAATTGCTGTTAGGAGGTGTTTATATATTAAGGGTGGGTGGTGGAATGCTAGTGCTTGCAGAGCTGGGATGCTGGTGATAGAATGTAAGCTTTACAGTTGCTTGTCTGCAGGGCTGGGATACTGGTGATAGAATGTAAGCATTACAGTTGCTTGTCTGCAGGGCTGGGATACTGGTGATAGAATGTAAGCGTTACAGTTGCTTGCCTGCAGGGCTGTGATACTGGTGATAGAATGTAAGCGTTACAGTTGCTTGCCTGCAGGGCTGTGATACTGGTGATAGAATGTAAGCTTTACAGTTGCTTGTCTGCAGAGCTGGGATACTGGTGATAGAATGTAAGCATTACAGTTGCTTGCCTGCAGATCTGGGATACTAGTGATAGAATGTAAGCGTTACAGTTGCTTGCCTGCAGAGCTGGGATACTGGTGATAGAATGTAAGCGTTACAGTTGCGTGCCTGCAGAGCTGGGATACTGGTGATAGAATGTAAGCGTTACAGTTGCTTGTCTGCAGGGCTGGGATACTGGTGATAAAATGTAAGCGTTACAGTTGCTTGCTTGCAGAGCTGGGATACTGGTGATAGAATGTAAGCGTTACAGTTGCTTGTCTGCAGGGCTGGGATACTGGTGATAGAATGTAAGCGTTACAGTTGCTTGTCTGCAGGGCTGGGATACTGGTGATAGAATGTAAGCGTTACAGTTGCTTGTCTGCAGGGCTGGGATACTGGTGATAGAATGTAAGCGTTACAGTTGCTTGTCTGCAGGGCTGGGATACTGGTGATAGAATGTAAGCATTACAGTTGCTTGTCTGCAGGGCTGGGATACTGGTGATAGAATGTAAGCGTTACAGTTGCGTGCCTGCAGGGCTGAGATACTGGTGATAGAATGTAAGCTTTACAATTGCTTGCCTGCAGGGCTGGGATGCTGGTGATAGAATGTAAGCGTTACAGTTGCTTGCCTGCAGGGCTGGGATACTGGTGATAGAATGTAAGCTTTACAGTTGCTTGCTTGCAGAGCTGGGATACTGGTGATAGAATGTAAGCATTACAGTTGCTTGCCTGCAGGGCTGGGATACTGATGAAAAAATTTTAACCTTACAGTTGCTTGCCTGCAGGGCTGGGATACTGGTGATAGACTGTAAGCATTACAGTTGCTTGCCTGCAGGGCTGAGATACTGGTGATAGAATGTAAGCGTTACAGTTGCTTGCCTGCAGGGCTGAGATACTGGTGATAGAATGTAAGTGTTACAGTTGCTTGCCTGCAGGGCTGGGATACTGGTGATAGAATGTAAGCGTTACAGTTGCTTGCTTGCAGAGCTGGGATACTGGTGATAGAATGTAAGCATTACAGTTGCATGCCTGCAGAACTGGGATACTGGTGATAGAATGTAAGCGTTAAGGTTGCTTGCCTGCAGAACTGGGGTGCTGGTGATAGAATGTAAGCGTTACAGTTGCTTGCCTGCAGAACTGGGATACTGGTGATAGAATGTAAGCGTTACAGTTGCTTGCCTACAGAGCTGGGATACTGGTGATAGAATGTAAGCGTTACAGTTGCTTGCCTGCAGGGCTGGGATACTGGTGATAGAATGTAAGCATTACAGTTGCTTGCTTGCAGAGCTGGGATACTGGTGATAGAATGTAAGCGTTACAGTTGCTTGCCTGCAGGGCTGGGATACTGGTGATAGAATGTAAGCGTTACAGTTGCTTGCCTGCAGAGCTGGGATACTGGTGACAGAATGTAAGCATTACAGTTGCTTGCCTGCAGAGCTGGGATACTCGTGATAGAATGTAAGCGTTACAGTTGCTTACCTGCAGAACTGGGATACTGGTTATAGAATGTAAGCGTTACAGTTGCTTGCCTGCAGAACTGGGATACTGGTGAAAGAATGTAAGCGTTACAGTTGCTTGCCTGCAGAACTGGGATACTGGTGATAGAATGTAAGCGTCACAGTTGCTTGCCTACAGAGCTGGGATACTGGTGATCGAATGTAAGCGTTACAGTTGCTTGCCTGCAGGGCTGGGATGCTGATGATAGAATGTAAGCATTACAGTTGCTTGCCTGCAGGGCTGGGATACTGATGAAAACATTTTAACCTTACAGTTGCTTGCCTGCAGGGCTGGGATACTGGTGATAGAATGTAAGCATTACAGTTGCTTGCCTGCAGGGCTGAGATACTGGTGATAGAATGTAAGCGTTACAGTTGCTTGCCTGCAGGGCTGAGATACTGGTGATAGAATGTAAGCGTTACAGTTGCTTGCCTGCAGGGCTGGCATACTGGTGATAGAATGTAAGCGTTACAGTTGCATGCCTGCAGAACTGGGATACTGGTGATAGAATGTAAGCGTTAAGGTTGCTTGCCTGCAGAACTGGGGTACTGGTGATAGAATGTAAGCGTTACAGTTGCTTGCCTGCAGAACTGGGATACTGGTGATAGAATGTAAGCGTTACAGTTGCTTGCCTACAGAGCTGGGATACTGGTGATAGAATGTAAGCGTTACAGTTGCTTGCCTGCAGGGCTGGGATACTGGTGATAGAATGTAAGCATTACAGTTGCTTGCTTGCAGAGCTGGGATACTGGTGATAGAATGTAAGCGTTACAGTTGCTTGCCTGCAGGGCTGGGATACTGGTGATAGAATGTAAGCGTTACAGTTGCTTGCCT
Organism: Bombina bombina; assembly: GCF_027579735.1. NCBI lineage: Eukaryota > Metazoa > Chordata > Amphibia > Anura > Bombinatoridae > Bombina > Bombina bombina. The sequence continues at coordinate 167,657,597 of NC_069502.1, forward strand.
GCAGAGCTGGGATACTGGTGACAGAATGTAAGTGTGATGATAGCAGGATGTGATGTCACTAGCATGGGGGCGGGGCTTAGGTCCGGTGTCTGTGTCGCAGTTAGTTTAGTACAATCAACCTGTCTGGATGTGTATTGCTATGCTCTGTAATAAAATAGAGTTGTACCATCATTGCTGTGTCCTGCATATGTCCTGCATCTCATGACATGGTGTCAGAAGTTCTGGACTGCGCTTCTGTTCCTGATCGATTGCAATGTCAAAGTTTACCCCACCTGAGCCTTTTGACTTTTCTCAGCCTGCAGCTTGGCCCACATGGCGTCAGCGGTTTCAGCGCTTCAGGATTGCATCCAAACTGAACAAGGAGAGTGGTGAAGTACAAGTTAATTCTCTTTTATACTCCATGGGGAAAGATGTAGAGCCAGTGTTCAATGCTTTTACTTTTCAAGAAGGGGAAGAAGTTAACTTTGATATAGTTATGGATAAACTCAGTGCCCACTTTGTGCCCAAAAGAAATGTGATTCATGAGAGAGCTTGTTTTCACAAACGTAATCAGCGTGTGGGGGAATCTGTGGAGTCATTTGTGCGCAGCCTGTATGAATTAGCTGAATTCTGTGAGTTTGGTGTTGCTAAAGAAGAGCAAATCAGAGACAGAATAGTTATTGGAATTGCAGATGCTGAAGTCTCCCTGAAGCTGCAGTTAGAACCTGATTTAACGTTAGAAGGGGCTATTAGGATGGCCCGCCAGAGTGAACTGGTGAAAAAGCAAAGTGCTGATCTGAGGTCTGAGAGTATTGTGGATGAAGTGCAACAGTCTAGAAAAATTACTAGTGAAAGGCACAGTGTGAGCGGTAGATCAAAAGTATTGGAAAGGCCTAGAAGTGGATGGGCGCAACATGGCCGATGCACACGGTGCTACCGGGCTCATGATCAGAGTGCTATATGCCCGGCCAGAGATAAAAGATGCAGAAAATGTAACAGAATAGGCCATTTTGAAGTGGTGTGTAAAACTGAATACATTAAGGAGATGCAGGTGGACAGTGACCAGGAGGGTCAGGAAGTGTCTTTTGTGGGGTCTGTTGTGGAACGGACAAGCTCAGAGGAAGATTGGAAAGTTACTTTTACTGTAATGGGAGCCAAAGTTGATTTTAAGATTGACACAGGAGCTGATATCACTGTAATGTCTTTTGCTGAATTTATGAAACTGCCTAGACAGCCCCAGCTGGCGAAGGTTACTACAAATGTTCATAGTCCTGGTGGCCGCATTGATTGTGTGGGGAAATTTCTTGCCAGCTGTGAGTACAAACAAAAAAAGTTCACCATGTGGGTGCATGTGATCCGAGGTCAGTGTGTTAACAGTTTATTGAGCAGAAAAGCAGCCTGTGACTTGGGCCTTGTGGCCAGAGTGAATGAGATCTCTGAAGATATGTTTGGCGAGTTGGGCCTACTGAGCTGCAAACCTGTCTGTATAGCACTTAAAAGTGACGCAGTCCCGTACAGTATTTCTACTCCTCGTAGAATTCCGTTCCCGCTCATGCCTCAAGTGGAGAAAGAGCTCATGCGCATGAAGTCTATGGGGGTTATTGAAGAGGTTGTTGAAGCAACTGATTGGTGTGCCCCCATTGTTCCTGTTGCAAAGAAAAACGGAAAGGTGCGCATCTGTGTGGACCTGAAAAGGTTGAATGAGGCAGTGAAGAGGGAGAGATTTGTGCTGCCGACATTGGAAGATATAGCCCCGAAGTTGGCTGGGGCGAAGTTCTTTTCCACATTAGACGCTTCTAGCGGCTTTTGGCAGATCCCCCTGGATCCAAAGTGCCGCAAACTGACTACCTTCATCACTCCGGTAGGTCGGTTCTGCTTCTGCAGACTTCCCTTTGGGATATCCTCTGCTCCTGAGATCTTTCAGAGGGAAATGAGTTCTCTCCTGAGTGGCCACGTGGGCACAGCAGTCGTCATGGACGGCATTCTAGTGTATGGGTCTACAGTGGAAGAGCATGATCAGCGTTTGAGTTGTGTGCTGCAGGCTATCAAAGAGTCTGGGCTGAAGCTGAATAAAGAAAAATGTCATTTTAGGAAAACTGAATTATGCTACTTTGGGCATATCATCAACGGGGATGGCATCAAGCCGGACCCCGAGAAAATTCGGGCTATCGAACAGATGAAAAGCCCTTCGGATGTACATGAGCTGAGACAGATATTGGGCCTTGTAAATTACGTGGGCAAGTTTCTTCCAGATTTATCTACAGTTTTGCACCCTATCACAGAGTTGCTTAAGAAAGATGTTGCCTGGGTCTGGGGACCCTCACAAGAAAAAGCGTTCCTGCATGCTAAGTCCCTGCTGGGGTCTGCCCCAGTGCTGGGGTTCTACGACCCTTCAAAAAAGACTGTGGTTAGTGCTGATGCAAGCAGTTATGGGTTGGGGGCTGCACTCCTGCAGCTGAATGACAACAAACTACAGCCCATCGCCTACTGTTCCCGCACACTGACGGCTGCGGAGTCAAAATACGCTCAAATTGAGAAAGAGTGCCTGGCTGCAGTTTGGGCCTGTGAACGCTTTCAGCGTTATCTAGTGGGTTTGGAGAAATTTAGTCTGGAAACTGACCACAAACCGCTAGTCCCTCTTATCAATTCGTATGACATCGACAAAACACCCTTGAGATGCCAGAGACTTTTAATGAGACTACTCAGGTTCAATGTTCAGGCAGTGCATGTGCCGGGGAAGCAGCTGGTTGTGGCAGATACACTGTCCAGGCTCCCGCTGGCTGCTGCTGAAGAATCCTCCACAGAATCGGATGTAAAAGTGTATGTTGATTCAGTTCTGGCCTCTAAGTCCATTTCTTCAAGGAAACTGGAAGAGATAAAGAAAGAGACATATTTGGACACAGATCTGCAAGAAGTTATAAGGTACATAAGAGATGGCTGGCCCGAGAGCCGGGCAGCCTGGATGTCTTTAAATGCTTACCAGCCAGAGAGGTCGCAGCTCACGGAGCTGGAGGGGTTGGTGCTGTTCCAAGACCGTATTGTAATTCCTGTCAGCATGAGGAAGGAGATGTTAAACAGGATTCACGATGGCCACTTAGGCATTACAAAGTGCAGAGAAAGAGCAGCTACAGCTGTGTGGTGGCCTGGGATCAGCTCCGACATTGCAAATCACGTGTCTAAATGTGCCTTTTGCCGGGAACGCCGGCCTACTCAGAGAAGGGAGCCCTTAATGTCTACTCCGCTGCCTGCGGGGCCGTGGCAGAAAATAGCTGCTGATTTGTGCGAACTGCACGGGAAAAAGTTTCTTGTTGTTATCGACTACTATTCCAGGTATTTGGAAATAGCACCCCTGAATGATATCACAAGTCAGGCCGTTATCATTCGCCTGAAGAGCTTGTTCGCCCGCTGGGGCATTCCAATGGAGCTGGTGAGTGATAATGGCATGCAGTTCGCTTCTACAGAGTTCAGTGCTTTCAGCAGGGAATATGATTTTGTACATTCCACGTCAAGTCCACATTATCCGCAGGCCAACGGAATGGCTGAAAGGGCAGTTCAAACAACAAAATTCATTCTAAAGCAATCTGAACCGTACCTAGCCCTCTTGTCATACAGGGCGACGCCCATTCAAGCCACCGGGTTTAGCCCGGCACAGCTGATGCTAGGACGCCAGATTCGCACCACTTTACCCTCAGTGGGTGTCTTCAAGCCGCCTGGCCCTGTTCCTCGGGACGAAGTCCTTAGGAGGGATGAAGAGGCCAAAAAGGGTTATCGTTTCTTCTACGACAGGAGACATTCTGTCAGGCCTTTACAGGAACTGAAAGCGGGCCAAAGTGTCAGAATTAAACTGGATGATGAGAAGAAATGGAAGACGCCTGCTATGGTAGTGGGCCGCTCTCCAGAACCAAGGTCTTACACAGTCCTTACAGAGGGAGGGAAGGTTACACGCCGTAACCGAAGACATCTTCAGCCTGTACCTGAGAGTCTGGAACCGGATACCTCAATACCACCGCCGGTGGGATCCCCTGTTCTAAGAGAGGTGCCTTCCCCTCAGCAAGATCATAGCGGGGATATATCTTTGCCTCCAGCAGACTCTTGTTCACCATCTTCTGTATCAGAGGACAGTTCATGCAAAGTTACATCAAGCGGAAGAGTGGTGAGGCTTCCGGCCCGATACAGGGACTGACTTTAGCTAGAACAGTGACCGGAAGTATGGGCAGAATAATCCCATGGTCACTGTGGACTAGGGTAGTCTACCCCGATGTCCAAGTCAGGATGTAATTTATTTGTTCATGTTTTCTAATCTATCTGTTTTTATAATGTTCTAAAACAAAATGTTGTTGTATACCCTGTTGGTGTACCTTGTTAGTTAATATATGCGAATGTATGCTTTGTCTTTGAAAAAGGGGAAGATGTGATGATAGCAGGATGTGATGTCACTAGCATGGGGGCGGGGCTTAGGTCCGGTGTCTGTGTCGCAGTTAGTTTAGTACAATCAACCTGTCTGGATGTGTATTGCTATGCTCTGTAATAAAATAGAGTTGTACCATCATTGCTGTGTCCTGCATATGTCCTGCATCTCATGACAGTAAGCATTACAGTTGCTTGCCTGCAGAGCTGGGATACTCGTGATAGAATGTAAGCGTTACAGTTGCTTACCTGCAGAACTGGGATACTGGTTATAGAATGTAAGCGTTACAGTTGCTTGCCTGCAGAGCTGGGATACTGGTGATAGAATGTAAGCGTTACAGTTGCTTGCCTGCAGATCTGGGATACTGGTGATAGAATGTAAGCGTTACAGTTGCTTGCCTGCAGAGCTGGGATACTGGTGATAGAATGTAAGCGTTACAGTTGCGTGCCTGCAGAGCTGGGATACTGGTGATAGAATGTAAGCGTTACAGTTGCTTGTCTGCAGGGCTGGGATACTGGTGATAAAATGTAAGCGTTACAGTTGCTTGCTTGCAGAGCTGGGATACTGGTGACAGAATGTAAGCATTACAGTTGCTTGCCTGCAGAGCTGGGATACTCGTGATAGAATGTAAGCGTTACAGTTGCTTACCTGCAGAACTGGGATACTGGTTATAGAATGTAAGCGTTACAGTTGCTTTCCTGCAGAGCTGGGATACTGGTGATAGAATGTAAGCGTTACAGTTGCTTGCCTGCAGATCTGGGATACTGGTGATAGAATGTAAGCGTTACAGTTGCTTGCCTGCAGAGCTGGGATACTGGTGATAGAATGTAAGCGTTACAGTTGCGTGCCTGCAGAGCTGGGATACTGGTGATAGAATGTAAGCGTTACAGTTGCTTGTCTGCAGGGCTGGGATACTGGTGATAAAATGTAAGCGTTACAGTTGCTTGCTTGCAGAGCTGGGATACTGGTGATAGAATGTAAGCGTTACAGTTGCTTGTCTGCAGGGCTGGGATACTGGTGATAGAATGTAAGCGTTACAGTTGCTTGTCTGCAGGGCTGGGATACTGGTGATAGAATGTAAGCATTACAGTTGCTTGTCTGCAGGGCTGGGATACTGGTGATAGAATGTAAGCGTTACAGTTGCTTGTCTGCAGGGCTGGGATACTGGTGATAGAATGTAAGCGTTACAGTTGCTTGTCTGCAGGGCTGGGATACTGGTGATAGAATGTAAGCGTTACAGTTGCGTGCCTGCAGGGCTGAGATACTGGTGATAGAATGTAAGCTTTACAATTGCTTGCCTGCAGGGCTGGGATGCTGGTGATAGAATGTAAGCGTTACAGTTGCTTGCCTGCAGGGCTGGGATACTGGTGATAGAATGTAAGCTTTACAGTTGCTTGCTTGCAGAGCTGGGATACTGGTGATAGAATGTAAGCATTACAGTTGCTTGCCTGCAGGGCTGGGATACTGATGAAAAAATTTTAACCTTACAGTTGCTTGCCTGCAGGGCTGGGATACTGGTGATAGACTGTAAGCATTACAGTTGCTTGCCTGCAGGGCTGAGATACTGGTGATAGAATGTAAGCGTTACAGTTGCTTGCCTGCAGGGTTGAGATACTGGTGATAGAATGTAAGTGTTACAGTTGCTTGCCTGCAGGGCTGGGATACTGGTGATAGAATGCAAGCGTTACAGTTGCTTGCTTGCAGAGCTGGGATACTGGTGATAGAATGTAAGCATTAAGGTTGCTTGCCTGCAGAACTGGGATACTGGTGATAGAATGTAAGCGTTAAGGTTGCTTGCCTGCAGAACTGGGGTACTGGTGATAGAATGTAAGCGTTACAGTTGCTTGCCTGCAGAACTGGGATACTGGTGATAGAATGTAAGCGTTACAGTTGCTTGCCTACAGAGCTGGGATACTGGTGATAGAATGTAAGCGTTACAGTTGCTTGCCTGCAGGGCTGGGATACTGGTGATAGAATGTAAGCATTACAGTTGCTTGCTTGCAGAGCTGGGATACTGGTGATAGAATGTAAGCGTTACAGTTGCTTGCCTGCAGGGCTGGGATACTGGTGATAGAATGTAAGCGTTACAGTTGCTTGCCTGCAGAGCTGGGATACTGGTGACAGAATGTAAGCATTACAGTTGCTTGCCTGCAGAGCTGGGATACTCGTGATAGAATGTAAGCGTTACAGTTGCTTACCTGCAGAACTGGGATACTGGTTATAGAATGTAAGCGTTACAGTTGCTTGCCTGCAGAACTGGGATACTGGTGATAGAATGTAAGCGTTACAGTTGCTTGCCTGCAGAACTGGGATACTGGTGATAGAATGTAAGCGTTACAGTTGCTTGCCTACAGAGCTGGGATACTGGTGATCGAATGTAAGCATTACAGTTGCTTGCCTGCAGGGCTGGGATACTGATGAAAACATTTTAACCTTACAGTTGCTTGCCTGCAGGGCTGGGATACTGGTGATAGAATGTAAGCATTACAGTTGCTTGCCTGCAGGGCTGAGATACTGGTGATAGAATGTAAGCGTTACAGTTGCTTGCCTGCAGGGCTGAGATACTGGTGATAGAATGTAAGCGTTACAGTTGCTTGCCTGCAGGGCTGGCATACTGGTGATAGAATGTAAGCGTTACAGTTGCATGCCTGCAGAACTGGGATACTGGTGATAGAATGTAAGCGTTAAGGTTGCTTGCCTGCAGAACTGGGGTACTGGTGATAGAATGTAAGCGTTACAGTTGCTTGCCTGCAGAACTGGGATACTGGTGATAGAATGTAAGCGTTACAGTTGCTTGCCTACAGAGCTGGGATACTGGTGATAGAATGTAAGCGTTACAGTTGCTTGCCTGCAGGGCTGGGATACTGGTGATAGAATGTAAGCATTACAGTTGCTTGCTTGCAGAGCTGGGATACTGGTGATAGAATGTAAGCGTTACAGTTGCTTGCCTGCAGGGCTGGGATACTGGTGATAGAATGTAAGCGTTACAGTTGCTTGCCTGCAGAGCTGGGATACTGGTGATAGAATGTAAGCATTACAGTTGCTTGCCTGCAGAGCTGGGATACTGGTGATAGAATGTAAGCGTTACAGTTGCTTACCTGCAGAACTGGGATACTGGTTATAGAATGTAAGCGTTACAGTTGCTTGCCTGCAGAACTGGGATACTGGTGATAGAATGTAAGCGTTACAGTTGCTTGCCTGCAGAACTGGGATACTGGTGATAGAATGTAAGCGTTACAGTTGCTTGCCTACAGAGCTGGGATACTGGTGATAGAATGTAAGCGTTACAGTTGCTTGCCTGCAGGGCTGGGATGCTGATGATAGAATGTAAGCATTACAGTTGCTTGCCTGCAGGGCTGGGATACTGATGAAAACATTTTAACCTTACAGTTGCTTGCCTGCAGGGCTGGGATACTGGTGATAGAATGTAAGCATTACAGTTGCTTGCCTGCAGGGCTGAGATACTGGTGATAGAATGTAAGCGTTACAGTTGCTTGCCTGCAGGGCTGAGATACTGGTGATAGAATGTAAGCGTTACAGTTGCTTGCCTGCAGGGCTGGCATACTGGTGATAGAATGTAAGCGTTACAGTTGCTTGCTTGCAGAGCTGGGATACTGGTGATATAATATAAGCGTTACAGTTGCTTGCTTGCAGAGCTGGGATACTGGTGATAGAATGTAAGCGTTACAGTTGCTTGCCTGCAGGCCTGGGATACTGGTGATAGAATGTAAGCGTTACAGTTGCTTGCCTGCAGTGCTGGGATACTGGTGATAGAATGTAAGCATTACAGTTGCTTGCCTGCAGGGCTGGGATACTGGTGATAGAATGTAAGCATTACAGTTGCTTGCCTGCAGGGCTGGGATACTGGTGATAGAATGTAAGCGTTACAGTTGCTTGCCTGCAGGGCTGGGATACTGGTGATAGAATGTAAGCATTACAGTTGCTTGCCTGCAGGGCTGGGATACTGGTGATAGAATGTAAGCGTTACAGTTGCTTGCTTGCAGGGCTGGGATACTGGTGATAGAATGTAAGCGTTACAGTTGCTTGCTTGCAGGGCTGGGATACTGGTGATAGAATGTAAGCTTTACAGTTGCTTGCTTGCAGGGCTGGGATACTGGTGATAGAATGTAAGCGTTACAGTTGCTTGCTTGCAGGGCTGGGATACTAGTGATAGAATGTAAGCTTTACAGTTGCTTGCTTGCAGGGCTGGGATACTGGTGATAGAATGTAAGTGTTACAGTTGCTTGCTTGCAGAGCTAGGATACTGGTGATAGAATGTAAGCGTTACAGTTGCTTGCATGCAGGGCTGGGATACTGGTGATAGAATGTAAGAGTTACAGTTGCTTGCATGCAGGGCTGGGATACTGGTGATAGAATGTAAGCGTTACAGTTGCTTGCCTGCAGGGCTGGGATACTGGTGATAGAATGTAAGCGTTACAGTTGCGTGCCTGCAGAGCTGGGATACTGGTGATAGAATGTAAGCATTACAGTTGCTTGCCTGCAGGGCTGGGATACTGGTGATAGAATGTAAGCTTTACAGTTGCTTGCTTGCAGAGCTGGGATACTGGTGATAGAATGTAAGCATTACAGTTGCTTGCCTGCAGGGCTGGGATACTGATGAAAAAATTTTAACCTTACAGTTGCTTGCCTGCAGGGCTGGGATACTGGTGATAGACTGTAAGCATTACAGTTGCTTGCCTGCAGGGCTGAGATACTGGTGATAGAATGTAAGCGTTACAGTTGCTTGCCTGCAGGGTTGAGATACTGGTGATAGAATGTAAGTGTTACAGTTGCTTGCCTGCAGGGCTGGGATACTGGTGATAGAATGTAAGCGTTACAGTTGCTTGCTTGCAGAGCTGGGATACTGGTGATAGAATGTAAGCATTACAGTTGCATGCCTGCAGAACTGGGATACTGGTGATAGAATGTAAGCGTTAAGGTTGCTTGCCTGCAGAACTGGGGTACTGGTGATAGAATGTAAGCGTTACAGTTGCTTGCCTGCAGAACTGGGATACTGGTGATAGAATGTAAGCGTTACAGTTGCTTGCCTACAGAGCTGGGATACTGGTGATAGAATGTAAGCGTTACAGTTGCTTGCCTGCAGGGCTGGGATACTGGTGATAGAATGTAAGCATTACAGTTGCTTGCTTGCAGAGCTGGGATACTGGTGATAGAATGTAAGCGTTACAGTTGCTTGCCTGCAGGGCTGGGATACTGGTGATAGAATGTAAGCGTTACAGTTGCTTGCCTGCAGAGCTGGGATACTGGTGATAGAATGTAAGCATTACAGTTGCTTGCCTGCAGAGCTGGGATACTCGTGATAGAATGTAAGCGTTACAGTTGCTTACCTGTAGAACTGGGATACTGGTTATAGAATGTAAGCGTTACAGTTGCTTGCCTGCAGAACTGGGATACTGGTGATAGAATGTAAGCGTTACAGTTGCTTGCCTGCAGAACTGGGATACTTGTGATAGAATGTAAGCGTTACAGTTGCTTGCCTACAGAGCTGGGATACTGGTGATCGAATTTAAGCGTTACAGTTGCTTGCCTGCAGGGCTGGGATGCTGATGATAGAATGTAAGCATTACAGTTGCTTGCCTGCAGGGCTGGGATACTGATGAAAACATTTTAACCTTACAGTTGCTTGCCTGCAGGGCTGGGATACTGGTGATAGAATGTAAGCATTACAGTTGCTTGCCTGCAGGGCTGAGATACTGGTGATAGAATGTAAGCGTTACAGTTGCTTGCCTGCAGGGCTGAGATACTGGTGATAGAATGTAAGCGTTACAGTTGCTTGCCTGCAGGGCTGGCATACTGGTGATAGAATGTAAGCGTTACAGTTGCATGCCTGCAGAACTGGGATACTGGTGATAGAATGTAAGCGTTAAGGTTGCTTGCCTGCAGAACTGGGGTACTGGTGATAGAATGTAAGCGTTACAGTTGCTTGCCTGCAGAACTGGGATACTGGTGATAGAATGTAAGCGTTACAGTTGCTTGCCTACAGAGCTGGGATACTGGTGATAGAATGTAAGCGTTACAGTTGCTTGCCTGCAGGGCTGGGATACTGGTGATAGAATGTAAGCATTACAGTTGCTTGCTTGCAGAGCTGGGATACTGGTGATAGAATGTAAGCGTTACAGTTGCTTGCCTGCAGGGCTGGGATACTGGTGATAGAATGTAAGCGTTACAGTTGCTTGCCTGCAGAGCTGGGATACTGGTGACAGAATGCAAGCATTACAGTTGCTTGCCTGCAGAGCTGGGATACTCGTGATAGAATGTAAGCGTTACAGTTGCTTACCTGCAGAACTGGGATACTGGTTATAGAATGTAAGCGTTACAGTTGCTTGCCTGCAGAGCTGGGATACTGGTGATAGAATGTAAGCGTTACAGTTGCTTGCCTGCAGATCTGGGATACTGGTGATAGAATGTAAGCGTTACAGTTGCTTGCCTGCAGAGCTGGGATACTGGTGATAGAATGTAAGCGTTACAGTTGCGTGCCTGCAGAGCTGGGATACTGGTGATAGAATGTAAGCGTTACAGTTGCTTGTCTGCAGGGCTGGGATACTGGTGATAGAATGTAAGCGTTACAGTTGCGTGCCTGCAGGGCTGAGATACTGGTGATAGAATGTAAGCTTTACAATTGCTTGCCTGCAGTGCTGGGATGCTGGTGATAGAATGTAAGCGTTACAGTTGCTTGCCTGCAGGGCTGGGATACTGGTGATAGAATGTAAGCTTTACAGTTGCTTGCTTGCAGAGCTGGGATACTGGTGATAGAATGTAAGCATTACAGTTGCTTGCCTGCAGGGCTGGGATACTGATGAAAACATTTTAACCTTACAGTTGCTTGCCTGCAGGGCTGGGATACTGGTGATAGAATGTAAGCGTTACAGTTGCTTGTCTGCAGGGCTGGGATACTGGTGATAGAATGTAAGCGTTACAGTTGCTTGTCTGCAGGGCTGGGATACTGGTGATAGAATGTAAGCGTTACAGTTGCGTGCCTGCAGGGCTGAGATACTGGTGATAGAATGTAAGCTTTACAATTGCTTGCCTGCAGGGCTGGGATGCTGGTGATAGAATGTAAGCGTTACAGTTGCTTGCCTGCAGGGCTGGGATACTGGTGATAGAATGTAAGCTTTACAGTTGCTTGCTTGCAGAGCTGGGATACTGGTGATAGAATGTAAGCATTACAGTTGCTTGCCTGCAGGGCTGGGATACTGATGAAAAAATTTTAACCTTACAGTTGCTTGCCTGCAGGGCTGGGATACTGGTGATAGACTGTAAGCATTACAGTTGCTTGCCTGCAGGGCTGGGATACTGGTGATAGAATGTAAGCGTTACAGTTGCTTGCCTGCAGGGTTGAGATACTGGTGATAGAATGTAAGTGTTACAGTTGCTTGCCTGCAGGGCTGGGATACTGGTGATAGAATGTAAGCGTTACAGTTGCTTGCTTGCAGAGCTGGGATACTGGTGATAGAATGTAAGCATTACAGTTGCTTGCCTGCAGAGCTGGGATACTGGTGATAGAATGTAAGCGTTAAGGTTGCTTGCCTGCAGAACTGGGGTACTGGTGATAGAATGTAAGCGTTACAGTTGCTTGCCTGCAGAGCTGGGATACTGGTGATAGAATGTAAGCGTTACAGTTGCTTGCCTGCAGAGCTGGGATACTGGTGATAGAATGTAAGCGTTACAGTTGCTTGCCTGCAGGGCTGGGATACTGGTGATAGAATGTAAGCATTACAGTTGCTTGCCTGCAGAGCTGGGATACTGGTGATAGAATGTAAGCGTTACAGTTGCTTGCCTGCAGGGCTGGGATACTGGTGATAGAATGTAAGCGTTACAGTTGCTTGCCTGCAGAGCTGGGATACTGGTGACAGAATGTAAGCATTACAGTTGCTTGCCTGCAGAGCTGGGATACTCGTGATAGAATGTAAGCGTTACAGTTGCTTACCTGCAGAACTGGGATACTGGTTATAGAATGTAAGCGTTACAGTTGCTTGCCTGCAGAACTGGGATACTGGTGATAGAATGTAAGCGTTACAGTTGCTTGCCTGCAGAACTGGGATACTGGTGATAGAATGTAAGCGTTACAGTTGCTTGCCTACAGAGCTGGGATACTGGTGATCGAATGTAAGCGTTACAGTTGCTTGCCTGCAGGGCTGGGATGCTGATGATAGAATGTAAGCATTACAGTTGCTTGCCTGCAGGGCTGGGATACTGATGAAAAAATTTTAACCTTACAGTTGCTTGCCTGCAGGGCTGGGATACTGGTGATAGAATGTAAGCATTACAGTTGCTTGCCTGCAGGGCTGGGATACTGGTGATAGAATGTAAGCGTTACAGTTGCTTGCCTGCAGGGCTGAGATACTGGTGATAGAATGTAAGCGTTACAGTTGCTTGCCTGCAGGGCTGGCATACTGGTGATAGAATGTAAGCGTTACAGTTGCATGCCTGCAGAACTGGGATACTGGTGATAGAATGTAAGCGTTAAGGTTGCTTGCCTGCAGAACTGGGGTACTGGTGATAGAATGTAAGCGTTACAGTTGCTTGCCTGCAGAACTGGGATACTGGTGATAGAATGTAAGCGTTACAGTTGCTTGCCTTCAGAGCTGGGATACTGGTGATAGAATGTAAGCGTTACAGTTGCTTGCCTGCAGCGCTGGGATACTGGTGATAGAATGTAAGCATTACAGTTGCTTGCCTGCAGAGCTGGGATACTGGTGATAGAATGTAAGCGTTACAGTTGCTTGCCTGCAGGGCTGGGATACTGGTGATAGAATGTAAGCGTTACAGTTGCTTGCCTGCAGAGCTGGGATACTGGTGACAGAATGTAAGCATTACAGTTGCTTGCCTGCAGAGCTGGGATACTCGTGATAGAATGTAAGCGTTACAGTTGCTTACCTGCAGAACTGGGATACTGGTTATAGAATGTAAGCGTTACAGTTGCTTGCCTGCAGAACTGGGATACTGGTGATAGAATGTAAGCGTTACAGTTGCTTGCCTGCAGACCTGGGATACTGGTGATAGAATGTAAGCGTTACAGTTGCTTGCCTACAGAGCTGGGATACTGGTGATCGAATGTAAGCGTTACAGTTGCTTGCCTGCAGGGCTGGGATGCTGATGATAGAATGTAAGCATTACAGTTGCTTGCCTGCAGGGCTGGGATACTGATGAAAAAATTTTAACCTTACAGTTGCTTGCCTGCAGGGCTGGGATACTGGTGATAGAATGTAAGCATTACAGTTGCTTGCCTGCAGGGCTGAGATACTGGTGATAGAATGTAAGCGTTACAGTTGCTTGCCTGCAGGGCTGAGATACTGGTGATAGAATGTAAGCGTTACAGTTGCTTGCCTGCAGGGCTGGGATACTGGTGATAGAATGTAAGCGTTACAGTTGCTTGCTTGCAGAGCTGGGATACTGGTGATATAATATAAGCGTTACAGTTGCTTGCTTGCAGAGCTGGGATACTGGTGATAGAATGTAAGCGTTACAGTTGCTTGCCTGCAGGCCTGGGATACTGGTGATAGAATGTAAGCGTTACAGTTGCTTGCCTGCAGTGCTGGGATACTGGTGATAGAATGTAGGCATTACAGTTGCTTGCCTGCAGGGCTGGGATACTGGTGATAGAATGTAAGCATTACAGTTGCTTGCCTGCAGGGCTGGGATACTGGTGATAGAATGTAAGCATTACAGTTGCTTGCCTGCAGGGCTGGGATACTGGTGATAGAATGTAAGCATTACAGTTGCTTGCCTGCAGGGCTGGGATACTGGTGATAGAATGTAAGCGTTACAGTTGCTTGCTTGCAGGGCTGGGATACTGGTGATAGAATGTAAGCGTTACAGTTGCTTGCTTGCAGGGCTGGGATACTGGTGATAGAATGTAAGCTTTACAGTTGCTTGCTTGCAGGGCTGGGATACTGGTGATAGAATGTAAGCGTTACAGTTGCTTGCTTGCAGGGCTGGGATACTAGTGATAGAATGTAAGCTTTACAGTTGCTTGCTTGCAGGGCTGGGATCCTGGTGATAGAATGTAAGTGTTACAGTTGCTTGCTTGCAGAGCTAGGATACTGGTGATAGAATGTAAGCGTTACAGTTGCTTGCATGCAGGGCTGGGATACTGGTGATAGAATGTAAGAGTTACAGTTGCTTGCATGCAGGGCTGGGATACTGGTGATAGAATGTAAGCGTTACAGTTGCTTGCCTGCAGGGCTGGGATACTGGTGATAGAATGTAAGCGTTACAGTTGCGTGCCTGCAGAGCTGGGATACTGGTGATAGAATGTAAGCGTTACAGTTGCTTGCCTGCAGGGCTGGGATACTGGTGATAGAATGTAAGCTTTACAGTTGCTTGCTTGCAGAGCTGGGATACTGGTGATAGAATGTAAGCATTACAGTTGCTTGCCTGCAGGGCTGGGATACTGATGAAAAAATTTTAACCTTACAGTTGCTTGCCTGCAGGGCTGGGATACTGGTGATAGACTGTAAGCATTACAGTTGCTTGCCTGCAGGGCTGAGATACTGGTGATAGAATGTAAGCGTTACAGTTGCTTGCCTGCAGGGTTGAGATACTGGTGATAGAATGTAAGTGTTACAGTTGCTTGCCTGCAGGGCTGGGATACTGGTGATAGAATGTAAGCGTTACAGTTGCTTGCTTGCAGAGCTGGGTTACTGGTGATAGAATGTAAGCATTACAGTTGCATGCCTGCAGAACTGGGATACTGGTGATAGAATGTAAGCGTTAAGGTTGCTTGCCTGCAGAACTGGGGTACTGGTGATAGAATGTAAGCGTTACAGTTGCTTGCCTGCAGAACTGGGATACTGGTGATAGAATGTAAGCGTTACAGTTGCTTGCCTACAGAGCTGGGATACTGGTGATAGAATGTAAGCGTTACAGTTGCTTGCCTGCAGGGCTGGGATACTGGTGATAGAATGTAAGCATTACAGTTGCTTGCTTGCAGAGCTGGGATACTGGTGATAGAATGTAAGCGTTACAGTTGCTTGCCTGCAGGGCTGGGATACTGGTGATAGAATGTAAGCGTTACAGTTGCTTGCCTGCAGAGCTGGGATACTGGTGACAGAATGTAAGCATTACAGTTGCTTGCCTGCAGAGCTGGGATACTCGTGATAGAATGTAAGCGTTACAGTTGCTTACCTGTAGAACTGGGATACTGGTTATAGAATGTAAGCGTTACAGTTGCTTGCCTGCAGAACTGGGATACTGGTGATAGAATGTAAGCGTTACAGTTGCTTGCCTGCAGAACTGGGATACTGGTGATAGAATGTAAGCGTTACAGTTGCTTGCCTACAGAGCTGGGATACTGGTGATCGAATGTAAGCGTTACAGTTGCTTGCCTGCAGGGCTGGGATGCTGATGATAGAATGTAAGCATTACAGTTGCTTGCCTGCAGGGCTGGGATACTGATGAAAACATTTTAACCTTACAGTTGCTTGCCTGCAGGGCTGGGATACTGGTGATAGAATGTAAGCATTACAGTTGCTTGCCTGCAGGGCTGAGATACTGGTGATAGAATGTAAGCGTTACAGTTGCTTGCCTGCAGGGCTGAGATACTGGTGATAAAATGTAAGCGTTACAGTTGCTTGCCTGCAGGGCTGGCATACTGGTGATAGAATGTAAGCGTTACAGTTGCATGCCTGCAGAACTGGGATACTGGTGATAGAATGTAAGCGTTAAGGTTGCTTGCCTGCAGAACTGGGGTACTGGTGATAGAATGTAAGCGTTACAGTTGCTTGCCTGCAGAACTGGGATACTGGTGATAGAATGTAAGCGTTACAGTTGCTTGCCTGCAGGGCTGGGATACTGGTGATAGAATGTAAGCGTTACAGTTGCTTGCCTGCAGGGCTGGGATACTGGTGATAGAATGTAAGCATTACAGTTGCTTGCTTGCAGAGCTGGGATACTGGTGATAGAATGTAAGCGTTACAGTTGCTTGCCTGCAGGGCTGGGATACTGGTGATAGAATGTAAGCGTTACAGTTGCTTGCCTGCAGAGCTGGGATACTGGTGACAGAATGTAAGCATTACAGTTGCTTGCCTGCAGAGCTGGGATACTCGTGATAGAATGTAAGCGTTACAGTTGCTTACCTGCAGAACTGGGATACTGGTTATAGAATGTAAGCGTTACAGTTGCTTGCCTGCAGAGCTGGGATACTGGTGATAGAATGTAAGCGTTACAGTTGCTTGCCTGCAGATCTGGGATACTGGTGATGGAATGTAAGCGTTACAGTTGCTTGCCTGCAGAGCTGGGATACTGGTGATAGAATGTAAGCATTACAGTTGCGTGCCTGCAGAGCTGGGATACTGGTGATAGAATGTAAGCGTTACAGTTGCTTGTCTGCAGGGCTGGGATACTGGTGATAGAATGTAAGCGTTACAGTTGCGTGCCTGCAGGGCTGAGATACTGGTGATAGAATGTAAGCTTTACAATTGCTTGCCTGCAGGGCTGGGATGCTGGTGATAGAATGTAAGCGTTACAGTTGCTTGCCTGCAGGGCTGGGATACTGGTGATAGAATGTAAGCTTTACAGTTGCTTGCTTGCAGAGCTGGGATACTGGTGATAGAATGTAAGCATTACAGTTGCTTGCCTGCAGGGCTGGGATACTGATGAAAACATTTTAACCTTACAGTTGCTTGCCTGCAGGGCTGGGATACTGGTGATAGAATGTAAGCGTTACAGTTGCTTGTCTGCAGGGCTGGGATACTGGTGATAGAATGTAAGCGTTACAGTTGCTTGTCTGCAGGGCTGGGATACTGGTGATAGAATGTAAGCGTTACAGTTGCGTGCCTGCAGGGCTGAGATACTGGTGATAGAATGTAAGCTTTACAATTGCTTGCCTGCAGGGCTGGGATGCTGGTGATAGAATGTAAGCGTTACAGTTGCTTGCCTGCAGGGCTGGGATACTGGTGATAGAATATAAGCTTTACAGTTGCTTGCTTGCAGAGCTGGGATACTGGTGATAGAATGTAAGCATTACAGTTGCTTGCCTGCAGGGCTGGGATACTGATGAAAAAATTTTAACCTTACAGTTGCTTGCCTGCAGGGCTGGGATACTGGTGATAGACTGTAAGCATTACAGTTGCTTGCCTGCAGGGCTGAGATACTGGTGATAGAATGTAAGCGTTACAGTTGCTTGCCTGCAGGGTTGAGATACTGGTGATAGAATGTAAGTGTTACAGTTGCTTGCCTGCAGGGCTGGGATACTGGTGATAGAATGTAAGCGTTACAGTTGCTTGCTTGCAGAGCTGGGATACTGGTGATAGAATGTAAGCATTACAGTTGCATGCCTGCAGAACTGGGATACTGGTGATAGAATGTAAGCGTTAAGGTTGCTTGCCTGCAGAACTGGGGTACTGGTGATAGAATGTAAGCGTTACAGTTGCTTGCCTGCAGAACTGGGATACTGGTGATAGAATGTAAGCGTTACAGTTGCTTGCCTACAGAGCTGGGATACTGGTG
Organism: Bombina bombina; assembly: GCF_027579735.1. NCBI lineage: Eukaryota > Metazoa > Chordata > Amphibia > Anura > Bombinatoridae > Bombina > Bombina bombina. Next base: position 167,675,454 of record NC_069502.1, read on the forward strand.
ATAGAATGTAAGCGTTACAGTTGCTTGCCTGCAGGGCTGGGATACTGGTGATAGAATGTAAGCATTACAGTTGCTTGCTTGCAGAGCTGGGATACTGGTGATAGAATGTAAGCGTTACAGTTGCTTGCCTGCAGGGCTGGGATACTGGTGATAGAATGTAAGCGTTACAGTTGCTTGCCTGCAGAGCTGGGATACTGGTGACAGAATGTAAGCATTACAGTTGCTTGCCTGCAGAGCTGGGATACTCGTGATAGAATGTAAGCGTTACAGTTGCTTACCTGCAGAACTGGGATACTGGTTATAGAATGTAAGCGTTACAGTTGCTTGCCTGCAGAACTGGGATACTGGTGATAGAATGTAAGCGTTACAGTTGCTTGCCTGCAGAGCTGGGATACTGGTGATAGAATGTAAGCGTTACAGTTGCTTGCCTACAGAGCTGGGATACTGGTGATCGAATGTAAGCGTTACAGTTGCTTGCCTGCAGGGCTGGGATGCTGATGATAGAATGTAAGCATTACAGTTGCTTGCCTGCAGGGCTGGGATACTGATGAAAACATTTTAACCTTACAGTTGCTTGCCTGCAGGGCTGGGATACTGGTGATAGAATGTAAGCATTACAGTTGCTTGCCTGCAGGGCTGAGATACTGGTGATAGAATGTAAGCGTTACAGTTGCTTGCCTGCAGGGCTGAGATACTGGTGATAGAATGTAAGCGTTACAGTTGCTTGCCTGCAGGGCTGGCATACTGGTGATAGAATGTAAGCGTTACAGTTGCATGCCTGCAGAACTGGGATACTGGTGATAGAATGTAAGCGTTAAGGTTGCTTGCCTGCAGAACTGGGGTACTGGTGATAGAATGTAAGCGTTACAGTTGCTTGCCTGCAGAACTGGGATACTGGTGATAGAATGTAAGCGTTACAGTTGCTTGCCTGCAGAACTGGGATACTGGTGATAGAATGTAAGCGTTACAGTTGCTTGCCTGCAGAACTGGGATACTGGTGATAGAATGTAAGCGTTACAGTTGCTTGCCTACAGAGCTGGGATACTGGTGATCGAATGTAAGCGTTACAGTTGCTTGCCTGCAGGGCTGGGATGCTGATGATAGAATGTAAGCATTACAGTTGCTTGCCTGCAGGGCTGGGATACTGATGAAAACATTTTAACCTTACAGTTGCTTGCCTGCAGGGCTGGGATACTGGTGATAGAATGTAAGCATTACAGTTGCTTGCCTGCAGGGCTGAGATACTGGTGATAGAATGTAAGCGTTACAGTTGCTTGCCTACAGAGCTGGGATACTGGTGATAGAATGTAAGCGTTACAGTTGCTTGCCTGCAGGGCTGGGATACTGGTGATAGAATGTAAGCATTACAGTTGCTTGCTTGCAGAGCTGGGATACTGGTGATAGAATGTAAGCGTTACAGTTGCTTGCCTGCAGGGCTGGGATACTGGTGATAGAATGTAAGCGTTACAGTTGCTTGCCTGCAGGGCTGAGATACTGGTGATAGAATGTAAGCTTTACAATTGCTTGCCTGCAGGGCTGGGATGCTGGTGATAGAATGTAAGCGTTACAGTTGCTTGCCTGCAGGGCTGGGATACTGGTGATAGAATGTAAGCTTTACAGTTGCTTGCTTGCAGAGCTGGGATACTGGTGATAGAATGTAAGCATTACAGTTGCTTGCCTGCAGGGCTGGGATACTGATGAAAAAATTTTAACCTTACAGTTGCTTGCCTGCAGGGCTGGGATACTGGTGATAGACTGTAAGCATTACAGTTGCTTGCCTGCAGGGCTGAGATACTGGTGATAGAATGTAAGCGTTACAGTTGCTTGCCTGCAGGGTTGAGATACTGGTGATAGAATGTAAGTGTTACAGTTGCTTGCCTGCAGGGCTGGGATACTGGTGATAGAATGTAAGCGTTACAGTTGCTTGCTTGCAGAGCTGGGATACTGGTGATAGAATGTAAGCATTACAGTTGCATGCCTGCAGAACTGGGATACTGGTGATAGAATGTAAGCGTTAAGGTTGCTTGCCTGCAGAACTGGGGTACTGGTGATAGAATGTAAGCGTTACAGTTGCTTGCCTGCAGAACTGGGATACTGGTGATAGAATGTAAGCGTTACAGTTGCTTGCCTACAGAGCTGGGATACTGGTGATAGAATGTAAGCGTTACAGTTGCTTGCCTGCAGGGCTGGGATACTGGTGATAGAATGTAAGCATTACAGTTGCTTGCTTGCAGAGCTGGGATACTGGTGATAGAATGTAAGCGTTACAGTTGCTTGCCTGCAGGGCTGGGATACTGGTGATAGAATGTAAGCGTTACAGTTGCTTGCCTGCAGAGCTGGGATACTGGTGATAGAATGTAAGCATTACAGTTGCTTGCCTGCAGAGCTGGGATACTGGTGATAGAATGTAAGCGTTACAGTTGCTTGCCTGCAGACCTGGGATACTGGTTATAGAATGTAAGCGTTACAGTTGCTTGCCTGCAGAACTGGGATACTGGTGATAGAATGTAAGCGTTACAGTTGCTTGCCTGCAGAACTGGGATACTGGTGATAGAATGTAAGCGTTACAGTTGCTTGCCTACAGAGCTGGGATACTGGTGATCGAATGTAAGCGTTACAGTTGCTTGCCTGCAGGGCTGGGATGCTGATGATAGAATGTAAGCATTACAGTTGCTTGCCTGCAGGGCTGGGATACTGATGAAAACATTTTAACCTTACAGTTGCTTGCCTGCAGGGCTGGGATACTGGTGATAGAATGTAAGCATTACAGTTGCTTGCCTGCAGGGCTGAGATACTGGTGATAGAATGTAAGCGTTACAGTTGCTTGCCTGCAGGGCTGAGATACTGGTGATAGAATGTAAGCGTTACAGTTGCTTGCCTGCAGGGCTGGCATACTGGTGATAGAATGTAAGCGTTACAGTTGCATGCCTGCAGAACTGGGATACTGGTGATAGAATGTAAGCGTTAAAGTTGCTTGCCTGCAGAACTGGGGTACTGGTGATAGAATGTAAGCGTTACAGTTGCTTGCCTGCAGAACTGGGATACTGGTGATAGAATGTAAGCGTTACAGTTGCTTGCCTACAGAGCTGGGATACTGGTGATAGAATGTAAGCGTTACAGTTGCTTGCCTGCAGGGCTGGGATACTGGTGATAGAATGTAAGCATTACAGTTGCTTGCTTGCAGAGCTGGGATACTGGTGATAGAATGTAAGCGTTACAGTTGCTTGCCTGCAGGGCTGGGATACTGGTGATAGAATGTAAGCGTTACAGTTGCTTGCCTGCAGAGCTGGGATACTGGTGACAGAATGTAAGCATTACAGTTGCTTGCCTGCAGAGCTGGGATACTCGTGATAGAATGTAAGCGTTACAGTTGCTTACCTGCAGAACTGGGATACTGGTTATAGAATGTAAGCGTTACAGTTGCTTGCCTGCAGAACTGGGATACTGGTGATAGAATGTAAGCGTTACAGTTGCTTGCCTGCAGAACTGGGATACTGGTGATAGAATGTAAGCGTTACAGTTGCTTGCCTACAGAGCTGGGATACTGGTGATAGAATGTAAGCGTTACAGTTGCTTGCCTGCAGGGCTGGGATGCTGATGATAGAATGTAAGCATTACAGTTGCTTGCCTGCAGGGCTGGGATACTGATGAAAACATTTTAACCTTACAGTTGCTTGCCTGCAGGGCTGGGATACTGGTGATAGAATGTAAGCATTACAGTTGCTTGCCTGCAGGGCTGAGATACTGGTGATAGAATGTAAGCGTTACAGTTGCTTGCCTGCAGGGCTGAGATACTGGTGATAGAATGTAAGCGTTACAGTTGCTTGCCTGCAGGGCTGGCATACTGGTGATAGAATGTAAGCGTTACAGTTGCTTGCTTGCAGAGCTGGGATACTGGTGATATAATATAAGCGTTACAGTTGCTTGCTTGCAGGGCTGGGATACTGGTGATAGAATGTAAGCTTTACAGTTGCTTGCCTGCAGGCCTGGGATACTGGTGATAGAATGTAAGCGTTACAGTTGCTTGCCTGCAGTGCTGGGATACTGGTGATAGAATGTAGGCATTACAGTTGCTTGCCTGCAGGGCTGGGATACTGGTGATAGAATGTAAGCATTACAGTTGCTTGCCTGCAGGGCTGGGATACTGGTGATAGAATGTAAGCATTACAGTTGCTTGCCTGCAGGGCTGGGATACTGGTGATAGAATGTAAGCATTACAGTTGCTTGCCTGCAGGGCTGGGATACTGGTGATAGAATGTAAGCGTTACAGTTGCTTGCTTGCAGGGCTGGGATACTGGTGATAGAATGTAAGCGTTACAGTTGCTTGCTTGCAGGGCTGGGATACTGGTGATAGAATGTAAGCTTTACAGTTGCTTGCTTGCAGGGCTGGGATACTGGTGATAGAATGTAAGCGTTACAGTTGCTTGCTTGCAGGGCTGGGATACTAGTGATAGAATGTAAGCTTTACAGTTGCTTGCTTGCAGGGCTGGGATACTGGTGATAGAATGTAAGTGTTACAGTTGCTTGCTTGCAGAGCTAGGATACTGGTGATAGAATGTAAGCGTTACAGTTGCTTGCATGCAGGGCTGGGATACTGGTGATAGAATGTAAGCGTTACAGTTGCTTGCATGCAGGGCTGGGATACTGGTGATAGAATGTAAGCGTTACAGTTGCTTGCCTGCAGGGCTGGGATACTGGTGATAGAATGTAAGCGTTACAGTTGCGTGCCTGCAGAGCTGGGATACTGGTGATAGAATGTAAGCGTTACAGTTGCTTGCTTGCAGAGCTGGGATGCTGGTGATAGAATGTAAGCATTACAGTTGCTTGCTTGCAGAGCTGGGATACTGGTGATAGAATGTAAGCGTTACAGTTGCTTGCCTGCAGGGCTGGGATACTGGTGATAGAATGTAAGCGTTACAGTTGCTTGCCTGCAGGGCTGGGATACTGGTGATAGAATGTAAGCGTTACAGTTGCTTGCCTGCAGGGCTGGGATACTGGTGATAGAATGTAAGCGTTACAGTTGCGTGCCTGCAGGGCTGAGATACTGGTGATAGAATGTAAGCTTTACAATTGCTTGTCTGCAGGGCTGGGATACTGGTGATAGAATGTAAGCGTTACAGTTGCTTGCCTGCAGGGCTGGGATACTGGTGATAGAATGTAGGCTGTGAGACAGAGAAAAGTAAGGTAAAGCTTCCTGTTGATAAAATATGGGGGTGGGGGTGTAGTTTAAAAAGAGTAGAGGGGGAGAGGAGAGGGGTTGGAGTGTTACAATAATAAAGGTTATAAACAAGTCAATACTAGCAAAATATTGAGTCTCTGTAATATAATTTCAATTATATGGACTTTGTGACGGTATAATCTAGATTTTATTAAAGATAAAGATTAATATTTCCCCACTCTATTTACCTTCCTATTGTTTTGTGTAATTATATTATCTCTATTAATCATACATTTTTTCGTTTCAGCTCTAACAACTTCCAGTTCAGGAACCTATGGTATATCTTCCTGCACTCAACTTTCTTCAAGATCTGTATCCAAGTTTATCAAGCTCCATCAAGATAAAATATCTTTAGAAATCTTCCTATGGACAACGTTCCAAGATTTATCGCTACCTTTTCTTCTTCTTACTGGTTTCAGTTGGTTGTGTCTGTTCTAATTATTTTATTTAAAGACTGTAATGTTTTCTCCTTTTGTCTGTATCAAAGAACAAAAAGGATGAATTGCTGCTTCCTGGATTTTTGATAGTCAAATGGATTTAGCTAATTATTCATTCAAGGTTACTGACCATCCAGAGTGTTTTCTCATTAGTTTGTTCTTTGTTTCTTCTTCTTCTTCTTCTTCCTGTATTGTTATTGTTTATGTAATGGTGCTTTTAAAGGCTGCTGAACAGTAAAGGAAAAGGTTTAAGCAAAATGTTCATCTCTTAACAAATTCTAGATTATACCATCAGAAAGTTAGGATAATCCAAATTTCTGAAATCTCTCTTACACAGCTGCGAGATCTGACAGAGTTTAGCTAGAAAGAAGAAAGACCAGCTCCCAAAGCACAATGTGGATTCAGTTACAGAGCATAAAATCTTTGCAGACAGAAAAAGACTAAGAGAATGTGCTGAAAAAAAAGGGACATGAAACCCAAAATGTTTCTTTCATGATTCAGATAGAGAATACAATTTTAAACAACTTTCCAATTTACTTCTATTATTTAATTTGCTTCCTTTCATTGTTATCCTTTGCTGAAAGGTTTATCTAGGCAAGTTCATGAGCAGAATAGAACCTAGGTCCTAGCTGTTGATTGGTGGCTGCATATAAATCTCGATTGTGATTGGCTTACTCATGAGTTCAGTTAGAAACCATTAGTGCATTGCTGCTCCTTCAACACATGATACCAAGAGAATGAAACAAATTAGATAATAGAAGTAAATTACAAAACTGTTTAAAATTGTATTCTCTATCTGAATCATGAAAGAAAACAATTGTGTTTCATGTCCCTTTAAGGAAACACTAGAAAAAAATGTGTTGCTTTAACAGTCAGTGGTAAATCGGCATAGGGAGAGCAAAGATATATAGTGCAAAATGAAACCTAAAGTTGTCATCAACAGTAATGACAATTGTGTTAGTGAGCAATCTCTGGTAAAGATTGAGTGTATACAGTTTTTAGAACTAGAGTTTGAGTATTTCAGCCATAATTTTAAGAGTAAATTACTATAGGCTGCACCCGTTTATATGCTTTCTTAAGCATTGTGAGATATTTACTTAAAAGGACAGTAAAGTCAAAATTAAATTGATTGAATAGAACATAAATATTTAATCAGCTTTCAAATATATTTCTATTATCAATTTAGTTTAGTTCTGTTGGTATCCTTTGTTAAAGATTAATGCTAGGTGAGCTCAGGGGTGTGCGCCTGTCTTAAGCCATCTGACAGCGGTGTTTGCATTGTTGATAGCAGTATTATACATAGTTACAAAAAAGATGAAGCCTGATGAAACAGTATTTTTATAGCTGAGAAACACGTTGCTTATTTTAATAAATACAAGTTTTAATCTTTATTACTTGCTATATTCCATTTATTGCTCATACCCTACATTGGAGAGAAACTTTTGTAAGTTTTCCATTCCTGTCGCTGGTGAACCACGAGAGGCCAGTCTGCTGGGTGACTGAGAGATTACAGCCTGCTACACTTGCACCATTTAGGGGTGCTATCATACAAGTGAGTGCAACATAAATCTTGTTCCCATTCCATTTAAGTACCTGACAATACTGTTTGTGTTTACTACCTACAGACTGTTACCATAGACTGCTATGGACACATGCGCCTTCATACATTTAGTCTTCAACATAGAATACCAAATAACAAAGCAAATTTGATAATAGACGTAAATTGGAAAGCTCTAGCTGAATCACAAACATTTCATTTTCACTTGGGCACGGTAAGAAAAGAGTAAAACTAGCCAAACAAAAGACAGATAACAGGAAAAAACAACAGGACTGTAAATTTATATTGAGGAATAAAAGTGAAGGAATACAATAAAAAAACAAATACATGTAAAGGAGCGTACTAAGTAACATGCCACTGTTCATGTAATATTGTTTACTAGTTAGAATGCCATTGTTAATTTAAAATAAGTTATATCACAACACTACACAAATTTAATGCTATTCCCTCTCATCCTGCAAGGTCTGTAGAATGGAAAATTTATAAAGATAAAAATTGTGGTAATTCTGTTCTTCTAACCAAGATGTCCTCTCATGGAGAGACTGGCTGTAGACAAATAATAAACCTAAAGGGACAGTCTAGTGAAAACTAAATTTTCATGATTCACATAGGGCATGCAATTTTAAACCACTTTCCAATTTACCTTTTTTCCATCAAATTTGCTTTGTTCTCTTGTTATTCTTTGTTGAAAGCAAAACCTAGTTAGGCTCATATGCTAATTTCTAAGACATTGAAGGCCGCCTCTGCATTTTGGCAGTTTTTCATAGCTAGACAGTGCTAGTTCATGTGGGCCATATAGATAACATTGTGCTCATCACCGTGGAGTTACTTATGAGCCAGCACTGACTGGCTAAAATGCATGTCTAAAGCCAATCAGCAGCACTTCTCAGGCTAAATAAAATACCTTTATTGTATATTGTGGGTCACCAATACAAGCAACGTTTCGGACGTCTAGTCCTTAATCATGCCTAATCAGCTACAGGTAATTCATCAATTTATTCCCCTGCACCAATGATATCAATCTGTCAAAATTTAGATAACTGTGGTTACCACAATTCAAACAGGGGTAACAACCATTCCTTTTACAGTTCAAAAAACTTGGTTGCAATTTCTTATTACTCCCCACATCCGTATGTACCGATTCATCTTCCTATATGCTGATATAGGTGGTGAATTAAATTCTTCCACTTCCAGGTGACATATCTTTAAAATTGGCCAATGCTTCCTTACAATTTTCATTATTTTCCTGCTATATTCATTATGGTCCATAATTAAAGTCAACCTTTTTTTATTTTTTTCCCCTGCAAATCCCTTTTTCTTTTTTGGCTGCATGTAACTAAATTTTGATAGGTTGATATCATTGGTGCAGGGGTATAAATTGGTGAATTACTGGTTACTGATTAGGCATGATTAAGGACTAGACGTCCAAAACGTTGTTTGTATATGTTGCTTTAATATACAATAAAGGTCTTTTTTTTATCCTGAGAAGTGCTGCTGATTGTTGGCTTTTGAATTAGAGGATATTACATCGTTCTGAATTCAGCATGCACTTACACGGGCAGGTGCTAGGCTTTCTCTGCAACTGTTTAAAATGCTCACTCCTGTGAAGTTATTTATGAGTCAGCACTGATTGGCTAAAATGCAAGTCTGTCAAAAGAACTGAAATAAGGGGGCAGTCTGCAGAGGTTTAGATACAAGGTAATCACAGAGGTAAAAAGTATATCAATATAACTGTGTTGGTTATGCAAAACTAGGGAATGGGTAATATAGGAATTATCTATCTTTTTAAACAATAAATTCTGGAGTAGACTGTCCCTTTAACAAATTCATACAGACAGACTGATTGAAGGTCTTCTCTTGCATCCATATAAACAAACTTTAAATCAGTCAGCAAGACTTAGCATTGCTGTATGTATCTTCAGCCTATTATTGTGTTGGATGGTTTTTTTTCTGCATTAATAGATTTGTATAAAGTTTCTTTGGATTCTGTTCTATGCCGTATCCTTGAATTTTTACATGATGTTCCATAAACGGTCTATGTTCCGGTGATATAAAGGAGTCTCTGCCTTATTAGTGTTCATGTGAATCAGATATGATCAGAAATATTTGCTACAGCAATCATGTTGAATCAGTAGCTCATATGTGGTTTAAACACACAAGTCTTTAAACACACAAGTCTTTAAAACACACAAGTCGTTATGCCTACATAGAATTTGTCTCTGGCCCTGAGAACATTGATGGTGTTGGCTTTTGAACCGCTATAGGAAAAATCCTTCTGCTATTTCACCAGGCAGTTTTTACTAAACTAGATGAGTAGCTTTGCTACAGAAGCTATCATTTTATTCCCCTTATTTAATTCTATGTCAAGATAAGTTAGATCTTCAGCTATTTCCATAATTCCTACATCTCTCTTATCTTATTTTGTCCTGATAAGAAGAAGGCTTTAAAGATGCATAAAATTAAAAGTTACACTTTCATATGTCTGATACGGCATGTAATTTAAGAAAGGTTTAGATTAAATTATATCATACAAATACTTTGTTCTCTTGGTATCCTTTCTTGAAAAGCATATGTGCATATGCTTAGCAGCAGCCATGCACTACTGGGAGCTAGCTGGTGATTGATAGTCACAAACATATCAAACATATTAGAGCATTTTTATATTTGCACTTTTATGTCTCTCTAAGCCTTGGACAGATTTCTTTAAAGGGACAGTATACACCAATTTTCATTTAACTGCATGTAATAGACACTACTATAAAGAAGAATATGCACAGATACTGATCTAAAAATCCAGTATAAAACCATTTAAAAAATGTACTTAGAAGCTCCCAGTTTAGCACTGTTGATGAGGTAGTCTGGGACACCCACTGAAAGGGGCTGGTAAACAAAAAGAGCAGACACTCCCCCCTTCCCTGCATATGAAAAGACAGATAACATAAACAGGAGCCTGCAGAAATCTGTAAATGCGAGTATACATCTGGCACTGTGGGGCTTGGTTAGTAGTCTAAAAATCAGCAAAATGTTCTTAAAAAAATCAGCAAAACTATTTTATTTTTATAAAAACACTACCAGATGGGCTATATAAATGGATTATCTACAAAACATTAATGCAAAGATAAATCTAGTGTACAATGTCCCTTTAAGAAGTTAAATAATCCCTTTATTACCAATTATCCAGTTTTGTATAACCAACACGGTTATATTAATACACTTTTTAGCTCTGTAATTACCTTGTATCTAAGCCTCTGCAGACGGCCCCCTTATTTCAGTTCTTTTGACAGACTTGCATTTTAGCTATTCAGTGCTGACTCATAAATAACTCCACCGGAGTGAGCACAATGTTATCTATATGACACACATAAACTAGCGCTGTCTAGCTGTGAAAAAATGTCAAAATGCACTGAGATAAGAGGCGGCCTTCAAGGGCTTAGAAATTAGCATATGAGCCTACCTAGGTTTAGCTTTCAACAAAGAATACCAAGAGAAATTTGATGATATAAGTAAATTGGAAAGTTTTTTAAAATTGCATGCCCATTCTCAATCATGAAAGTTAATATTTGACTAGATTGGCCCTTTAAATAATTTTTACTGAAATTTCCCTATCTAGGATCAGCTCCCTATGCAGCACTCATAATACGTCTTTCCCTTGTGTTGCTTTTTAATTAAGATTTATGTGATAAGAAATGGATGAGTCTTATACCCATATTAAAAGGAATGGTTTCATGCTCTTGGTTTCCACTAATAAAATGGGCTAGTCTTCAATGATAAGAATTCTTTAAAGAAATAGTCTAGTCAAAATTAAACTTTCATGATTCAGATAGAACATGCAATTTTAAGCAGCTTTCTAATTTACTCCTATTATCAACTTTTCTTCATTCTCTTGGTATCTTTATTTGAATGTAAGCTTATGAGCCGGCCCATTTTTGGTTCAGCACCTGGGTAGCCCTTGCTGATTGGTGGCTATGTTTAGATACCAATCAGAAAGCGCTAACCAGGTGCTGAACCAAAAATGGGCTGGCTCCTATGCTTACATCCCTACCTTTTCAAATAAAGATACCAAGAGAATGAGGAAAAATTAATATTAGGAGTAAATTAGAAAGTTGCTTAAAATTGCATGCTCTATCTGAATCATGGAAGTTTAATTTTAACTTGACTATTCCTTTAAGGAACTTACCAAGATATTTTAATAAATATTATTTAATTCCTTTATTCTGGTGCCATAAAGTCATTTGCAATTATTAATTATTATTTTTTTTACAATATAGACAACTCAAGATGATTTTCTTTTTATTAATAAATCATAGAATGCTTAGCAGGAATCTCTTTTTCAGCCGCACACCTGCATCAAGTTACACAGCTGCTCATTATATTCCCTTTACAGTCATAGAGCCAAATACTTTATTGAGATAGGAAAAATCCACCCAACTCAATGAGAATTTCTACAGACAATACTGACATCCTTTCCAATACATTTGCCAATTTGTTGGTGGCTTTGATAATAATATCCTGCAGATGTCTCAAACGAGTTTCCCTTCTTACACAAATATCTTTACGTGTGAGGAAAAAATAATATTCTTTTGCAGGATGTACCCAAAAAAGTAATCAATGTAAATATGTTTAATGTTTTAAGAACTCATTGAAGGAAGATGATGTTGAAAATATATGTGCATAGGAGCTGTGTGAGTCCCTAAATACCAATGCACAGAGCATATGAGCATATGTTCTGTATGCCGCATACACTGTAAGAGTAATCACTAAAACAGAACGTTTACTAGAAGCATTTTTAAAGACTGCTACAATTTTTCTAATAAAAAAAAAGAAATACACTGATATACTTCAGTGCTATGTCTTTAAACCGTTTAGACCTAAAGAACATATAGATCCCAAACCAGATAAACATGTTTAAAGTGATGGTAAACCTAAGTGTATTACAAACGTTAGGATTTACCAACAATAAAAAAACAAGACTTTCTCTCATCGTTTTGTAAAAAAACAGCGTTACACTCACCCTAACTGTTAAGAAAGCATATCGCTAATAAAGCGCCTAGGGGCGACACATAGCTTTCTTCAATGAGTTGACGTTTCCACCTCTAGACCAATAGCCATGCGTGTCAGCTGACATCCTAGCATGGCTAGAGTGCTAAACGTCACCTCATTGGAGAAGAGCTCTGTTCCATGGGCGGCCAGAGGCGCTCTGTTAGCGACATGCTTTCCTTACAACTAAGGTGAGTGTAACGCTGTTTTTTTACAAAACGATGAGAGAAAGACGTGTTTTTTTTATTGGTGGTAAATCTTAGCATTTTTAATACACTTGGATTTACCATCACTTTGAGTAAACATTCAAACTAACTCTAATGATTGTTTTTTTTTGTTTTGTTTTTAAAAAAAACAAACAATTTACTAATATTATTACATTTTCTTCCTTCTCTTGGCATCCTTTGATGAAACTTTTTCCATTAGAGCAATACCTATGTAGGTTCATGAACATGCACCTCAGCATTTGAGTAATGTTTGTAACAATGTTATATATTGTTGCAAACATCAAGACACGTGCTGCATGTTGCTGAGCCTACATAGGTAAACTGTCATAGAACTACAGAAATAAATAAATTAGAGAATAGGAATAATTTATATAGTAAAGTCTACAAGAATGTGACAGGAAACTGGATATGTATTTAATAGAATTAATCTCTCTACATGTTAAACATATGAAGGCAGCCAGGCTTCGTACATTTTTTTATTGTGTTTAAATCTCTCAGTTATATTAGGGTCAAACCCCTTTTTGCTTCATTTTTCCAACAGATTCTTGCTACACTATATGTAAACTGAATCATGCAGGTAGGGGAGGTATCAGGACTGAACTGGGACCAAAAATAGGCCCAGGCATTTAAAGGCAGAGCAGCTCACATCAGTTAGACCTCTGTCAGGCCCTATGGCCTCTCCTGGCTGGGAGGAAAACTCACCCACTCAGATGACCAGGAGGCATTTCTTCTTATTTTAATGGCCAGAGAATACGTCTACCATTACTGATCTGAGGAACTGAGTTATCGGAAATGTAAAAAAAAAAAAAAAAATGTTGTTCTTATTGCTTCAATTTATTTCTTTTCTCTAATTATCTTTGTTCTCTTGGTATCCTTTGTACCTCAGGAGCTGCTGATTGGTGGCTGCACATATTCACTTTCTTTCATGTAATTAGCAAGAGTCCATGAGCTAGTGACGTATGGGATATACATTCCTACCAGGAGGGGCAAAGTTTCCCAAACCTCAAAATGCCTATAAATACAACCCTCACCACACCCACAAATCAGTTTTACAAACTTTGCCTCCTATGGAGGTGGTGAAGTAAGTTTGTGCTAGATTCTACGTTGATATGCGCTCCGCAGCAGGTTGGAGCCCAGTTTTCCTCTCAGCGTGCAGTGAATGTCAGAGGGATGTGAGGAGAGTATTGCCTATTTGAATTCAATGATCTCCTTCTACGGGGTCTATTTCATAGGTTCTCTGTTATCGGTCGTAGAGATTCATCTCTTACCTCCCTTTTCAGATCGACGATATACTCTTATATATACCATTACCTCTGCTGATTCTCGTTTCAGTACTGGTTTGGCTTTCTACTACATGTAGATGAGTATCCTGGTGTAAGTAAGTCTTATTTTCTGTGACACTCTAAGCTATGGTTGGGCACTTTTATATAAAGTTCTAAATATATGTATTCAAACATTTATTTTCCTTGACTCAGGATGTTCAACGCTCCTTATTTCAGACAGTCAGTTTCATATTTGGGATAATGCATATGAATAAATCAATTTTTTTTCTTACGTTAAAATTTGACTTTTTTCCCTGTGGGCTGTTAGGCTCGCGGGGGCTGAAAATGCTTCATTTTATTGCGTCATTCTTGGCGCAGACTTTTTTGGCGCAAATTTTTTTTTCTGTTTCCAGCGTCATACGTGTCGCCGGAAGTTGCGTCATTTTTGAGGGTTTTTTTGCGCCAAAAGTGTCGGCGTTCCGGATGTGGCGTCATGTTTGGCGCCAAAAGCATTTAGGCGCCAAATAATGTGGGCGTCTTTTTTGGCGCTAAAAAATATGGGCGTCACTATTGTCTCCACATTATTTAAGTCTCATTATTTATTGCTTCTGGTTACTAGAAGCTTGTTCACTGGCATTTTTTCCCATTCCTGAAACTGTCATTTAAGGAATTTGATCAATTTTGCTTTATATGTTGTTTTTTTCTATTACATATTGCAAGATGTCCCAGATTGACACTGAGTCAGAAGATACTTCTGGAAAAACGCTGCCTGGTGCTGGATCTACCAAAGTTAAGTGTATCTGCTGTAAACTTGTGGTATCTGTTCCTCCAGCTGTTGTTTGTAATGAATGTCATGACAAACTTGTTAATGCAGATAATATTTCCTTTAGTAATGTTACATTACCTGTTGCTGTTCCGTCAACATCTAATACTCAGAGTGTTCCTGTTAACATAAGAGATTTTGTTTCTAAATCCATTAAGAAGGCTATGTCTGTTATTCCTCCTAGTAAACGTAAAAGGTCTTTTAAAACTTCTAATTTTTCAGATGAATTTTTAAATGAACATCATCATTCTGATTCTGATAATGGTTCCTCTGGTTCAGAGGATTCTGTCTCAGAGGTTGATGCTGATAAATCTTCATATTTATTCAAAATGGAATTTATTCGTTCTTTACTTAAAGAAGTCTTAAATGCTTTAGAAATAGAGGATTCTGGTCCTCTTGATACTAAATCTAAACGTTTAAATAAGGTTTTTAAATCTCCTGTAGTTATTCCAGAAGTTTTTCCTGTCCCTGATGCTATTTCTGAAGTAATCTCCAGGGAATGGAATAATTTGGGTAATTCATTTACTCCTTCTAAACGTTTTAAGCAATTATATCCTGTGCCATCTGACAGATTAGAATTTTGGGACAAAATCCCTAAAGTTGATGGGGCTGTCTCTACTCTTGCTAAACGTACTACTATTCCTACGGCAGATAGTACTTCCTTTAAGGATCCTTTAGATAGGAAGATTGAATCCTTTCTAAGAAAAGCTTACTTATGTTCAGGTAATCTTCTTAGACCTGCTATATCTTTAGCGGATGTTGCTGCAGCTTCAACTTTTTGGTTAGATGCTTTAGCGCAACAAGTAACAGATCATAATTCTCATAGCATTGTTAATCTTCTTCAACATGCTAATAACTTTATTTGTGATGCCATCTTTGATATCATTAGAGTTGATGTCAGGTATATGTCTCTAGCTATTTTAGCTAGAAGAGGTTTATGGCTTAAAACTTGGAATGCTGATATGTCTTCTAAGTCAACTTTGCTTTCCCTTTCTTTCCAGGGTAATAAATTATTTGGTTCTCAGTTGGATTCTATTATCTCAACTGTTACTGGAGGGAAAGGAACTTTTTTACCACAGGATAAAAAATCTAAAGGTAAATTTAGGTCTAATAATCGTTTTCGTTCCTTTCATCACAATAAGGAACAAAAGCCTGATCCTTCACCCACAGGAGCGGTATCAGTTTGGAAACCATCTCCAGTCTGGAATAAATCCAAGCCTTTTAGAAAACCAAAGCCAGCTCCCAAGTCCACATGAAGGTGCGGCCCTCATTCCAGCCCAGCTGGTAGGGGGCAGATTACGATTTTTCAAAGAAATTTGGATCAATTCAATTCACAATCTTTGGATTCAAAACATTGTTTCAGAAGGGTACAGAATTGTCTTCAAGATAAGGCCTCCTGCAAAGAGATTTTTTCTTTCCTGTGTCCCAGTAAATCCAGCGAAGGCTCAGGCATTTCTGAAATGTGTTTCAGATCTAGAGTTGGCTGGAGTAATTATGCCAGTTCCAGTTCTGGAACAGGGGCTGGGGTTTTATTCAAATCTCTTCATTGTACCAAAGAAGGAGAATTCCTTCAGACCAGTTCTGGATCTAAAAATATTGAATCGTTATGTAAGGATACCAACATTCAAAATGGTAACTATAAGGACTTTCCTGCCTTTTGTTCAGCAAGGGCATTATATGTCCACAATAGATTTACAGGATGCATATCTGCATATTCCGATTCATCCAGATCACTATCAGTTTCTGAGATTCTCTTTCCTAGACAAGCATTACCAGTTTGTGGCTCTGCCGTTTGGCCTAGCAACAGCTCCAAGGATTTTTACAAAGGTTCTCGGTGCCCTTCTGTCGGTAATCAGAGAACAGGGTATTGTGGTATTTCCTTATTTGGACGATATCTTGGTACTTGCTCAGTCTTCACATTTAGCAGAATTTCATGCGAATCGACTTGTGTTGTTTCTTCAAGATCATGGTTGGAGGATCAATTTACCGAAAAGTTCATTGATTCCTCAGACAAGGGTAACCTTTTTAGGTTTCCAGATAGATTCAGCGTCCATGACTCTGTCTCTGACAGACAAGAGATGTCTAAAATTGATCTCAGCTTGTCGAAACCTTCAATCACAATCATTCCCTTTGGTAGCCTTTTGCATGGAAATTCTAGGTCTTATGACTGCTGCATCGGACGCGATCCCCTTTGCTGGTTTTCACATGCGACCTCTTCAGCTCTGTATGCTGAACCAGTGGTGCAGGGATTACACAAAGATATCTCAATTAATATCTTTAAAACCGATTGTACGACACTCTCTGACGTGGTGGACAGATCACCATCGTTTAGTTCAGGGGGCTTCTTTTGTTCTTCCGACCTGGACTGTAATTTCAACAGATGCAAGTCTGACAGGTTGGGGAGCTGTGTGGGGGTCTCTGACAGCACAAGGGGTTTGGGAATCTCAGGAGGTGAGATTACCAATCAATATTTTGGAACTCCGTGCAATTTTCAGAGCTCTTCAGTCTTGGCCTCTTCTAAAGAGAGAATCGTTCATTTGTTTTCAGACAGACAATGTCACAACTGTGGCATACATCAATCATCAAGGAGGGACTCACAGTCCTCTGGCTATGAAAGAAGTATCTTGAATACTGGTATGGGCGGAATCCAGCTCCTGTCTAGTTTCTGCGGTTCATATCCCAGGTATAGACAATTGGGAAGCGGATTATCTCAGTCGCCAAACGTTACATCCGGGCGAATGGTCTCTTCACCCAGAGGTATTTCTTCAGATTGTTCAAATGTGGGGACTTCCAGAAATAGATCTGATGGCTTCTCATCTAAACAAGAAACTTCCCAGGTATCTGTCCAGATCCAGGGATCCTCAAGCGGAAGCAGTGGATGCATTGTCACTTCCTTGGAAGTATCATCCTGCCTATATCTTTCCGCCTCTAGTTCTTCTTCCAAGAGTAATCTCCAAGATTCTGAAGGAATGCTCATTTGTTCTGCTGGTGGCTCCAGCATGGCCTCACAGGTTTTGGTATGCGGATCTTGTCCGGATGGCCTCTTGCCAACCGTGGACTCTTCCGTTAAGACCAGACCTTCTGTCGCAAGGTCCTTTTTTCCATCAGGATCTCAAATCCTTAAATTTAAAGGTATGGGGATTGAACGCTTGATTCTTAGTCAAAGAGGTTTCTCTGACTCTGTGATTAATACTATGTTACAGGCTCGTAAATCTGTATCTAGGAAGATATATTATAGAGTCTGGAAGACTTACATTTCTTGGTGTCTTTCTCATCATTTTTCCTGGCATTCTTTTAGAATTCCGAGAATTTTACAGTTTCTTCAGGATGGTTTGGATAAAGGTTTGTCTGCAAGTTCCTTGAAAGGACAAATCTCTGCTCTTTCTGTTCTTTTTCACAGAAAGATTGCTAGTCTTCCTGATATTCATTGTTTTGTACAAGCTTTGGTTCGTATAAAACCTGTCATTAAGTCAATTTCTCCTCCTTGGAGTTTGAATTTGGTTCTGGGGGCTCTTCAAGCTCCTCTGTTTGAACCTATGCATTCATTGGACATTAAATTACTTTCTTGGAAAGTTTTGTTTCTTTTGGCCATCTCTTCTGCTAGAAGAGTTTCTGAATTATCTGCTCTTTCTTGTGAGTCTCCTTTTCTGATTTTTCATCAGGATAAGGCGGTGTTGCGAACTTCTTTTAAATTTTTACCTAAGGTTGTGAATTCTAACAACATTAGTAGAGAAATTGTGGTTCCTTCATTATGTCCTAATCCTAAGAATTCTAAGGAGAGATCATTGCATTCTTTGGATGTAGTTAGAGCTTTGAAATATTATGTTGAAGCTACTAAGAATTTCCGAAAGACTTCTAGTCTATTTGTTATCTTTTCCGGTTCTAGGAAAGGTCAGAAGGCCTCTGCCATTTCTTTGGCATCTTGGTTGAAATCTTTAATTCATCATGCTTATGTCGAGTCAGGTAAAACTCCGCCTCAAAGGATTACAGCTCATGCTACTAGGTCAGTTTCTACTTCCTGGGCGTTTAGGAATGAAGCTTCGGTTGATCAGATTTGCAAAGCAGCAACTTGGTCTTCTTTGCATACTTTTACTAAATTCTACCATTTTGATGTGTTTTCTTCTTCTGAAGCAGTTTTTGGTAGAAAAGTACTTCAGGCAGCTGTTTCAGTTTGATTCTTCTGCTTATAATTTCAGTTTTTTTCATTATAAGATTTAAACTTTATTTTGGGTGTGGATTATTTTCAGCGGAATTGGCTGTCTTTATTTAATCCCTCCCTCTCTAGTGACTCTTGTGTGGAAGATCCACATCTTGGGTAGTCATTATCCCATACATCACTAGCTCATGGACTCTTGCTAATTACATGAAAGAAAACATAATTTATGTAAGAACTTACCTGATAAATTCATTTCTTTCATATTAGCAAGAGTCCATGAGGCCCACCCTTTTTGTGGTGGTTATGATTTTTTTGTATAAAGCACAATTATTCCAATTCCTTATTTTTTATGCTTTCGCACTTTTTTCTTATCACCCCACTTCTTGGCTATTTGTTAAACTGATTTGTGGGTGTGGTGAGGGGTGTATTTATAGGCATTTTGAGGTTTGGGAAACTTTGCCCCTCCTGGTAGGAATGTATATCCCATACGTCACTAGCTCATGGACTCTTGCTAATATGAAAGAAATGAATTTATCAGGTAAGTTCTTACATAAATTATGTTTTTCTTATCATTGTTCAGCTACTTCCAAGTAGTGCATTGCTGCTTCTTAAATAAAAGATATCATGAGAATAAAGCAAAATTGACAATTTAAGTAAATTGGAAATGTGTTTCATGTCCCTTTTAATAAAACTAGTACAGTTTTGATAGTTTTTTTTATCATATATTGTACATTGTGTCCATCTATTTAATGCTGTTTTAAACAGTTTTTACTTAACACTTTTCATTCAAAAATGTTTACTTACTGCTTTTACATTTAAAATAAAAGTATTTCTTTACTTTAGTGACCCTTTCATTTTGTAGTTTTCTTTACAATAAAGGCCAGATTACAAGTGAAGCACTATATATCACTTTCGTGAAAGCGATATTTGCGCTCCACTGAGTAATACTAGGGAACGCTAATGTGCACTGGTATTACAAGTTGACAGCAATGCAAACGCAAGCTTTTGTTCGCTTTGCTGGGAAGCATTGTACTCAGCAGAGAACACTTCTATAGGCTCCTATGGGAGCCTCATTCTCATGCCGTGAGTAGCGCAGTGATGGGCAGCAAATTGTAAATATATACAGTATGTATATGACTATATGCATATATATTTATGTGTTATTATGTGTATATACTGTATATATACTGTATATACATATTAACACATAAATATATACACTATATATATATTTATATACATATATATTTACTGGGAACACACAGTTCCCATAAACCGCAATGTAAAGACACATTTTTTTTCTATCACCCCACACCCACCAACTTTAGCTCCCAACAACTGCCTGATGCAGTTATTTTATGAAAAATTAAAATGCTACAATTTTTATTTTTTAATAAAATACACACCACTGTATTTTAAGGGCATTATGGGCACATTTATAAAATTAACCAGAGATTTAATATTATAAGCGCTAATTGCTACTGCTAACTCGCGGTAGCAATAACCAGCCACTTGTAATGGCTAATTATTTATTGCGTGTGATAAATTAGTGCTCCACTTGTAATCTAGCACTAAATCGTTTAATTTTCTTACAATGTTTTAACATTTATATTATTTGACATTGCATTGAGATCCTGATTCATGGTTTTTAAAGTTTAATTCAAATTGGTTCTGTGTTTTTACCTGTAGTTGGGCTAAAAACCTCAGCCACTAAAGGGAGTAAAAGTAATCAGGTTTTTAAAAATAAAATTTTTATAAATTGTAAAACCCACTAAATGGATTTGTTTAAATTATTGTGATTTATATCACTTGACTAACTGCTGATATACAGTCTTTCGGAACTGTTCTTGCAAACGAAAGTTGTAATCATTTGGAAAATCTGCCTTATGATGGAATGTTTGAATTTAAAGAGACATGATAACCTAACGGTACATCGCATGAAAATGATGCAGCATATCTTTAAAAAGCTGACTAGAAAATATCAAGTGGACATGTCTGTGTAACAAAGAAAGATATTTTACCTAAAAAAAAAAAAGCTCACCAGAGTAAGGGCTCTGTAAACAGCTATTCTTCATCAACTCATTTTACTGCCATCTGCAGGGATAAAAAACATCAGCCACTCAGCATCAATAGTGCTAAGTTCACACTTTGGTTTACTGTGGAATTTCACTGTTACATGATTTCCTTAAACTGATGTATGCTACTCCAATGTAAGTCCCAGGACAAGTATCCGGATTGGATGTTTAAAGTCCCACTACAATAAGATATAGCTACTGAGGGGGGACAGAGCCTTTAGCTGTTGTGGCAGGACGTGTGTGTGAAGAGTCTCCTTTTTAGAATTATTTTCTAACTTCTACCTATTTTTGTTTGACAAATTCAAGCTAAACTACCTTGTGTTACTCAGGAGGATAATACAGGCCTACCTATTTTCCGCAGCTAACTTCACTGCGACTTGCCACGAGGTTGAGAGACCTTACATGTCTGACTGTCAGTGTTGTTGAAGTTACCACGTATATAACGCCCCCAGAATCCCGAGTTACCAAACCAGTTTGATTATAACTGGACAGCTCTTTGTTCTATCATGCAATCGTTGAAATAAGATATTAGCCACTGTCACAAAGAGAGAAAAAGGCATAGCAACCGTAAAACAAACATGGATGCACTTGATACATGGGAGACAAAAATGCTTCAGCTGCAACATAATCATTTCTCTACTCTGGAACAACAACTACTTCAGGTCCTTTTTCCTAAAGGAGAGAATCCACACTCATCTGATGCTGAAAAAAAAGAGCTAACTCAGATTGTTTGGAGTGCCAGGGGTGCAAGGGAAAAATAGGTGCTTCCCCAGCCAACATCCAACTGCTGCAACCCCTAGAAGCTAAACCAAGACAAACAAGATGAGAATCAGCGTTTCAACCTTTCATTTTACCCGCTGCTGTACACCTTCAGGAGATTCACCTTCCTCGAGATGTCAGGATGGTGGGATGCCCCAAGCTCATGCTCCCCCTTCAGACCGTGAGCGACGGTGGGACCGATCAGGAGTTACAGACCTCAGTGAGATGTACAGTTGCAAAGATAAAAGATGCAGGCGCAGGGTGTTGTCTCCGGCAACATGACACTCTCTGCAGTAGTAGTCACAGAAGTGGATTACAAATCGTTGCCCAGTGCGATGTGGATCGATCCTGTATTCTCCGACTCGGCACAGCCGTATGCGGATCAGCGTCTGCTTTGCTTGGCAAGCCCTGAACCCTGTTGTTTAGCACTTTCCACAGACTACCTTTCTGCAACTTTTTCAGCTTTCTGTCCCCTCAAGGGATCTGGACAAGGAACTTCTATGCTCATAGGTAATGGCTAGTTGGCTGGGATACTCTGTCAAGTAGACCAAACTCTATCTGGTGTGGGTTAAATGCATGGCATGCAAGACTTCTTTACTATTCTAGCGAATTAAAGGGCCACTAAACCCCAGATCTTTCTTTCATGATTCAGATAGACAATACAAATTTAAACAACATTACAATTTATTTTGCTTCATTTTTTAGATATCCTTAGTTGAAGAAAAAGCAATGCACATGAGTGAGCCAATCACATGAGTCTTCTATGTGCAGAAACCAATCAGCAGCTACTGAGCATATCTAGATATGCTTTTCAGCAAAGCATATCAAGAGAATAAAACAAATTAGATAATAGAAGTACATTAGAAAGATGTTTAAAATTGCATTCTCTTTCTAAATCATGAAAGAAAAAATGTGGGTTTCATGTCCCTTTAAGAACTGTGCTCAATACTGCAATAGCAATTACATTTACAGCGTAACTCAGGATCCACATATATTAGTAAGGGTCATGTATACGTTTTTTTTCTACATTTGTCTTTTAATCCTGTTATTGTTAATCCCTAGACTTACATAGGAAGTCATTTACCCTTGTTGCGGTACCCTTAGCTAATGTTGTTTACACACAAATTTAAGCCCTGAATAATATGCTGATTATGATGTGAAGTTTTCTTGACAAGGCTCTTTCTTTTTTCTTTATTAGCCCTGGAAGTCACCACATTGTTCTGTATTAGTTAGAAATGAGAGTTTTATACATATATCCCACATTTCTTTTTTTTTTTAAAGCGTTAAGTCTTTTGCCATGCTTATGTTTTTAATACTAGTCCTTCTGCTATTACAACTACATTTATTGTTATTGCCCTGTCAGCGGCCGAGACAGAGCATCATGTGACCAGCTAGACGACTTATTACCCAACCATGCACGAGAGTTAAGACATTCTCCAGCTTTCACCAGGGCGGACCATCTAAATTGCCTTAAACTCCAGATTTCCCTCTCCTTATAAGGCTAACTTCCCATGGTGAGACCATGCTTTTAAATATACCGGTAGTTAGAATGCGCAGTAGCTAGAAGCACCTTCAACGAGGTGTTACAGGGTACAGCATCCAGTATATACACAATTTAAATGTATGCCTAGTTTACATTGAGTAGTTTCAGCCTATACTGGAGTAAGTAAATTGCGTTAGACTAATAAATGAACACTCCCTACTCGAATGTGTGTTTTACTGGACTTTGTTTCACGAGGGTTTATTACTTGTATCCCTCCCATATGTAATAAAGTTAATCAGGCTTGAAGAGCCTCTCTACACAGATTTTATATACTCAGTTCATTGCACATAATAGTAGCTAATTATTAATTATCTCTTTATATAATATCAGGGGTCCAAAAGTGGCCCACTTTGTTATTTTATCTATTCCCCTAACTTCCCCTTCCCGTCACAAAATCCCTTCTAAGGGGTCCAGAGTGGCCTCTAACTACCACTGGGGGAAAACACATTATCTCACATTGCTCCATATATTGAGGGGATACACATTAAAAGAAAATCTGAGGTTTATCTCTACTTGTATTATCCAGTGAATTGTGATTACTCCCCGCTATGTATATCTCAATGTTCTTGTTGTTATTTCTTTGCTGTTCTGCATATTTTACAGCCTCAATAAAAATATTATTAAAAAAACAAAATAAAACAACTTTGCTTTGTAGACAACATATATACAGTACACAGACATATACAGGTATGCCTCACTTTACAGCGCTTCACTTTACAGCGCTTCGCTAATACAGCGCTTTGTGGAGCTGATGTTCAACCTCCAAGGATTTTGAAACAGTGCTATAATCATCGTGAGATTGCTGGAAAAGTGAATGGAACCATTTTGTTAGGCTTAGTTCACTCTGTTTATAGCATTGCAGTGCAATCTGTGTCTCAGTGCTATAGTCTGGCAAATTTTACCACAGTAATTGTCACAATTTTACAGATACAGTATTTATTGAATACTAATTGAATACTGTGCTGTGTGAGTGTTAAACTAAACATAGCACGATTGCACCCCTAATATTTGTTAGTTCAAACATGTTTTCAGGATTTTAAACACTAAAAAGAAAGCTAAAACTGCCTTGTTTCACTTTAAAGGGACAGTCAAGTCCAAAAAAAACTTTCATGTTTCAAATAAGGCATGTAATTTTAAACAACTTTCCAATTTACTTTTATCACCAATTTTGCTTTGTTCTTTTGGTATTCTTAGTTGAAAGCTAGACCTAGGAAGGATCATATGATAATTTCTAAGCCCTTGAAGGCCGCCTCTAATCACATGCTTTTGTATTTGCTTTTCACAGCAGGGGAGAGCTAGTTCAAGTTAACCCTATAGATAACATTGTGATCATGCCCGTGGATTGTGGCAGACACTGCACTAATTGGCTAAAAAGAAAGTCAATAGATAATAAATTAAATGTCATGTGATCAGGGGGCTGTCAGAAGATGATTAGATACAAGTTAATCACGGAGGTAAAAAGTATATTAATGTAACTGTGTTGGTTATGCAAAAATGGGGAATGGGTAATAAATGGATTATCTAGCTTTTAAAACAACAAAAATTCTGGTGTTGACTGTCCCTTTAAGGCAGTTTTCACTTTACAGCGGTGCTCCGGTCCCTAACACGCTGTATGAGCGGGGTATACCTGTAGCATAGTTGCCAACATTTCAAAAAAAATTCCAGGGACACTTTGCAGCAGAGCAAGCGGGTTACTGGAGTATTGACGACCTACTGTTCAACTGCTCCGCCCACTCAGTTCTGCAATCAAAACACACCCATTTGAAAGTAATAGTATAATTTAGACTTATCTATAGTTTATTATACAGATTACAGCACCAAGCTCTTACACCTACCCAGTCTCTGGAACATATTCTGGGCATATGGTTATTTTTACAACACAGCATCAAAATTAGAAAGACAAATAATATGTGAACCCATTCAATAATAATAACAATATTCCATTAGGAATGAATTATATTTAAATAATACACTATATCTATTTATCATCTATCTATCTGTATATATGTATGTGTGTGTATATATATATATATATATATATATATATATATATATATATATATATATATATAATCAAGAACAATTAGGAAAGGATGCAATTGCTAGTGTGAGTTAGTTGGTTGCGTGAGGGCTCAAATGTCCAAGCAACTCAAAATTAAATATGGTGCAGACCCTTAATTTAAATGTATCATGTACACAAAAGAGACGTACCTGGAATGTAATCCTGGTACCAAAAAGACAGGGTTTTCAGCACTCTTTTGAAAGAACTCACAAATCACTTAAATGTAATTCAATAGCTTTAATAGTGGCAGCTAAATCCCACACAGCATGGGAATAAATCCATGCAAATATTAAAACACATAAGCATACAAGTTCGACTCATGAATGACAGTTCAAAGGAACCTGACCGGTCAGGGGTACACGAAAAAGCACATGTGTGGCGAAGTGTAAATAGCAATAGTATTGCTTAAGCACAGGTTTGTATAGTGAACCACTACACCCAACTACCTCAGAACCTCCCAAGCAATTGTCATGGAAGGTATATCCTGGGCAGATATATGAACCGGGATCTAAGTGGTAGACACTGCAAAACCTGTGTCAGGCACCTTGTAGAAAGTGATTACACAGTTAGGAATGTATACAATTACTACAATGTACAAAATACACCTGGCCTTCTAACTGTCTTCCCCCGGGGTCGTGTCGTCGGGGCCCGTGCGTGACGTGGGTGTGACCGGACGGGCCGGTCGTGACATGGGCGGGCCGAGCATGACGCGGGTGGGGCTGGGCGGGGCCAGGTGCCGGGTGTGTGGCTGTGCACAGATAGTGAGAGCAGAAGAGGGGGATAAAGAGAGGGGGGAGAGTGAGCAAAGGAGAGGGGGGAGATAGCACAAAAGAGAGGGGGAGAGAGCACAAAAGAGAGGGGGGGAGAGAGCACAAAAGAGAGGGTGGAGAGAGCACAAAAGAGAGGGAGAGAGCACAAAAGAGAGGGGGGAGAGAGCGCAAAAGAGAGGGGGGAGAGAGCGCAAAAGAGAGGGGGGAGAGAGCGCAAAAGAGAGGGGGAGAGAGCGCAAAAGAGAGGGGGGAGAGAGCGCAAAAGAGAGGGGGGAGAGAGCGCAAAAGAGAGGGGGGAGAGAGCGCAAAAGGGAGAGGGGGGAGAGAGAGAGCAAAAAGAGAGGGGGGAGAGAGAGAGCAAAATAGGGAGAGAGACAGCAAAAGAGAGGAGGGGGAGAGAGAGAGCAAAAGAGAGGGGAGAAAGAGAGAGCAAAAGAGGGAGGAGAGAGAGCAAAAGAGCGCGGGGAGAGAGACAGCAAAAAAGGGAGAGAGACAGCAAAAGAGAGGGGGGAGAGAGAGCAAAAGAGAGGGGGAGAGAGAGAGAGCAAAAGAGAGGGGAGAAAGAGAGAGCAAAAGAGAGGGGGGAGAGAGAGAGCAAAAGAGAGGGGAGAAAGAGAGAGCAAAAGAGAGGGGGGAGAGAGCACAAAAGAGAGGGGGAGAGAGCGCAAAAGGGAGAGGGGGAGAGAGCGCAAAAGAGAGGGGGGAGAGAGAGAGCAAAAGAGAGGGAGAGAGAGAGCAAAAGAGGGAGAGAGACAGCAAAATAGGGAGAAAGACAACAAAAGAGGGAAAGAGACAGCAAAAGAGAGGGGGGAGAGAGAGCAAAAGAGAGGGTGAAAAAGAGAGCAAAAGAGAGGGGGGAGAGAGAGAGCAAAAGAGAGGGGGAAAAGAGAGGGGAGAAAGAGAGAGCAAAAGAGAGGGGCAGAGAGAGAGCAAAAGAGAGGGGGGAGAGAGCGCAAAAGGGAGAGGGGGAGAGAGCGCAAAAGAGAGGGGGGAGAGAGAGAGCAAAAGAGAGGGAGAGAGAGAGCAAAAGAGGGAGAGAGAGACAGCAAAATAGGGAGAGAGACAGCAAAAGAGAGAAGGGGGGAGAGAGAGAGCAAAAGAGAGGGGAGAAAGAGAGAGCAAAAGAGTGGGGAGAGAGAGAGAGCAAAAGAGAGCAGGGAGAGCGAGCAAAAGAGAGGGAGAGACACAGCAAAAGAGGGAGAAAGACAACAAAAAAGGGAGAGAGAAAGCAAAAGAGAGGGGGGGAGAGAGAGCAAAAGAGAGGGGGGAGAGAGAGAGCAAAAGAGAGGGGAGAAAGAGAGAGTAAAAGAGAGGGGATATAGAGAGAGAGCAAGGGGTGGGACCGCTGTACTGCAAAAAATGGCCCGTGTACACGGGCTTTAGGACTAGTAGCACATAAAACACATATATGCCTTTAAAAGTATTGCCTTTATGTATTTCACTTTGCAATCCAATGAGGCACCAGTGTGAGAATATTTTTCTTGTTATGAACACATTCTTTTGATGAAGGTTTGCTACAAAATAATATGATTGACATAACATTGGTGTGGGCTGCTGGTGCAGTTTGGGCACTTGTCTCGGAGTGCAGTTGAGGCAGTCTGATCATTTGGTGCTTGAGGAAGCAAGTTGCACTTGCGAAACACATCCAGCCTTGTTTTTATTGTGTATTACACATTTTATTAAATCATTTCCAAGTTTACTTGGGATACTTTTCAAGCAAATTGGTTATCTTGTATGGTGATTTTCTGATCACTGGGGGACTTCCAATTCACCTACACAAGTGACCTATCCTGATCCCTTTGTGACTGGAGGTGAGCTAGCTGGGGGGCTCTTGAGGACCCAGACTTTCTTGGTTATGCTTTAGGATGGGTGCTTGAGCTGTGTGGGTGGCCTGTGTCGGAGGGACCAGGGTGAGGGGGCCTGAACGCTAAAGTTATTGTGCCATTGGAGCGTTTTCTTTTTTACTTTATTATTTCAGCTGCATATCTTATTTCATGAAGAGCTGATGGCATCTTTCACCATCTAATATCTTTTGCCTGTGGAGTGGGGCCTCTGTTATTCTTTGTAACACTGGTGACAGTGGGACTAAGTATTTTTTTATTCATCAATAACATTATACACACCTGCTAACTGTAGTTAAATTATTAGAATTACTGTAAAGGGGGCAGAGGAAAAATGTGGGCAAAAATCTTAGAGAGAGGTATAAGACATTAGCACCTGGGAAATCTGCTGCGTGTGTCCCACTGAATGATGACGCTGACTGTAACTACACTCCTCTGCCTGTCTACTCTTGTACACTGATATTATTACCTTATTCAAAACCCAAAGATAAGTAATGCTTTATAAGCTGATTACTGATTTATGTTAAGCAATAAGTTCATAATAAACACTGTTCTTATACAGCAAAAAAAAGCACTTGAAAACAAAATTTCAGCCTTGAATTCCCACTGTAAATGACAAATTGAAAATAATAGCTATATATTAATAGCTATATATTAAAAATATATGCTGTAAGACTAATACAATCTACATAGGAGTACAGGAAATATAGTATAATTCTCTTTCCTACTAGGTAGGGGAAAATTTTAATTTAAAATGTGTTCCTTTCTTAAACAGAGCTATTCACTTGGTAATTTTTATTTAAAGGGACACTAAACCCCAATTTTTAAGCAACTTTCTAATTTACTCCTATTATCAATTTTTCTTCGTTTTCTTGCTATCTTTATTTAAAAAGCAGATTAGCCATCCACAATACCTTGAATCAGAACAAATTAAAAACACAACAAGATCTAAAAGATTGGGACCCAGTCCTTTTCACCTCTTGGTGTCACTGAGCACAATCATCCCATTACATTACTCACACAGACACAGATCCTCAATTCTCAGGCCCCTGACACCATACGAAACCCTATGCTTTCAAACGTCCCCACCGAAACATGTTATCTCACACATTTATGACTAGACATGTGTGTTTCGTTTCTGTTGAATTTTGTTTCCAGACAAATTTTGGCCGATTCGGAGATTCGAATGCACTCGAATTTCTGAATCGGCAAATCCCGAAAAATTCAGAAAATGAATAAATCAGTTTCCGAATTTTTGGATTTATTATTCATATTAGGAATGTTTCATTGTTCTATCTAAACCGCAGTTCCCCGACATCGCCTATGCTAAGTAAATCACAAAATAAAGCTATTAACCCCTAAACCGCAGTCCCCTGACATTGCCGACACTAACTAAACCTATTAACCCCTAAACCGCTGTTCCAAAACATCGCCAACACGAACTAAACCTATTAACCCCTAAATCACCGTACCCAAACATCGCCAACACAAGCTAAAAACCTATTAACCCCAAAACCGCAGTTCCCCGACATCGCCAACACTAACTAAACCTATTAACCCCTAAACCGCTGTACACTCACATCGCCAACACTAACCCCTAAACCACCATTCCCTGGCATCATTGACACTAACTAAACCTATTAACCCCTAAACCACAGTTCCCAAACATCGCCATAACTAACTAAACCTATTAACCCCTAAACCGCTGTACACTCACATCGCCAACACTAACTAAACCTATTAACCCCTAAACCGCCCACTCTCACATTGCAACAACCTAAATTAAACTATATTAACCCCTAAACCTAGCACCCCCTAACTTTAACATAATTAAAATAGACTTAAATTAAAGTTACAATTATAACTTAACTACCTATTTAAAAATAAATACAAACTTACCTGTGAAATAAAAATAAAAGCTAAGCTAGCTACAATATAACTATTTATTAACTACCTAATTAAAAAAAAAATACAATCTTACCTGTGAAATAAAAATAAAACCTAACATTACAAAAAATAAAAAACCTAAGATTACTAAAAAAAAATAATCTAAGATTACTAAAAAATTTAAACTACAATTACAAAAAATTAATAAATCTACCATTACAAAAAAATAACAAATTAAATTATCTAAAATAATAAAAACTATTCCTATTCTAATACCCCGTTAAAAAAACCCCACCCCAAAATAAAAAATCCCTAATCTATAATAAACTACCAATAGTTGCTAAAAAATAAAAACAAATACCCCTTAACATTACAAACCCCCACACCCCCAAACCCACAAATTAAAAAACCTAACTAAAAAAAAAACTAATCTACCCATTGCCATGAAAAGGGTCATTTGTATGGGCATTGCCCTTAAAAGGGCATTCAGCTCTTTCTCGGCCCATTAAATACCTAATGTAAAAAAAAAAAAAACACCCTATCACTAACCCCAAAATCGGTACTCACAGTTGCTGAAATCCAGCAAAAGATCTTCATCCCAGCGTTGAAGCATCTTCATACAGGCGGCTCCATCTTTATCCATCGCGGGACTGGCATCTTCTTCATACCTGCAGAGGCTGCGGTCCAGGCGGAGATCCATTGCTCCAACGATCGTCCACTGCACACTGATGATTCAATGCAAACTACCCATTTTATATTGGGGGTACCGTTGCATTCCTATTGGCTGATTTGAACAGCCAATTGGATTTAAGCAGCTCTCATTCCTATGAAGAGGACCTCCACGTTGGACCGATGGACCTCTGCCTGGACCTCCACCTCCGACCACTCTGCTATGGATGAAGATGGATCACATAGAGCGCTCCGTGATGGATGAAGATGGAGCTGCCTGGATGAAGATGCTTCGCCGGACTTCAACAACTGTGAGTACCGATTTTGGGGTAAGGGTTAGGTTTTTTTTTTTAGTTTTTTTTTTTAGATTAGGTATTTAATGGGCCGAGAAATAGCTGAA
Source organism: Bombina bombina (assembly GCF_027579735.1). NCBI lineage: Eukaryota > Metazoa > Chordata > Amphibia > Anura > Bombinatoridae > Bombina > Bombina bombina. The sequence continues at coordinate 167,706,178 of NC_069502.1, forward strand.
TGCCCTTTTAAGGGCAATGCCCATACAAACCAAACCAGCACAGTAAGGACTTACGTGGCGAAAATCTTACTCCATTTTTACCTTGCCACAAAATGCAGCCGTAGTAAGCCTTATGCTGTCTATTGAAGCCCCGTAACTCCCTAAACTACCTGCCAAATAAAACCTAACACCTAACGTATGCGCAATGTCTATCTACCTGTCAACCTCGATCCCCCGCCGCAATCCCTTATAAAGTATTTAACCCCTAAACCGCCGCTCCCAGACCCCGCTGCCAGCTACATTAAAAGTATAACCCCCTAATGTGATCCCCCTACACTGTCGCCAGCTACATTACATACCCCCTAATGTGAGCTCCTACCCCGCCGCCAGCTATATTAAACTACCCCCTAATGTTAGCCCCTTACACCGCCGCCAGCTACATTAAACTACCCCCTAATGTGAGCTCCTACCCCGCCGCCAGCTATATTAAATGTATTAACCCCTAATCTAATCCCCCTGCAATGCCGCCAGCTATATTAAATGAATTAACCCCTTATCTAATTTAAATCCTATTTAAATCTAAATACTTACCTATAAAATAAACCCTAAGATAGCTACAATGTAATTAATAATTACATTTTAGCTATTTTAGGGTTTATATTTATTTTACAGGTAACGGTATTTATTTTAACTAGGTACAATAGCTATTAAATAGTTAATAACTTTTTAATAGCTACCTAGTTAAAATAATTACCAATTTACCTGTAAAATAAATCCTAACCTAAGTTACAAATACACCTACACTATCAATAAATTAAATAAACTACAAATATCTAAACTAAACTACAATTAAATACACTAAACTAAATTACAAAAAAACCAAACACTAAATTACAAAAAATAAAAAAGATTACAAGAATTTTAAGCTAATTACACCTATTCTAAGCCCCCTAAAAAAATAACAAAGCCCCCCAAAATAAAAAAATTTCCCTACCCTAATCTAAGTTACAAAAGTTAACAGCTCTATTACCAGCCCTTAAAAGGGCCTTTTGTGGGGCATGCCCCAAAGAATTCAGCTCTTTTGCCTGTAAAAAACAACAACACCCCCCCATTACAACCCACCACCCACATACCCCTATTCTAACCCACCAATCCCCCCTTAAAAAAACCTAAGTCTAACCCCCAAGTGCTCCTTACCTGTCCTGAAGACCGGCGGAGAAGACCGTCCATCTGGAACTGAAGACCGGCGACGCCGGAACTGAAGATCGGCGACGCTGGAACCGAAGACCTCTGGAACTGAAGACTGGAGCCGGAACGTGGAGGATCCTCTTCATACGATCGCCGCCGTACACTGAATAGGAATTCAAGGTACGCGATTAAAAATGGCGTCCCTTGAATTCCTATTGGCTGATTTGAGCCTTCAAATTCAAATCAGCCAATTGAATGCGAGCTACTTTAATTCTATTGGCTGATTTGTATAGCCAATATAATAAGAGCTACTGTAATTCTATTGGCTATTCTAATTCTTGTAATCTTTTTTTATTTTTTGTAATTTAGTTTAATGTATTTAATTGTAGTTTAGTTTTAGATATTTGTAGTTTATTTAATTTATTGATAGTGTTGGTGTATTTGTAACTTAGCTTAGGATTTATTTTACAGGTAAATTGGTAATTATTTTAACTAGGTAGCTATTAAATAGTTATTAACTATTTAATAGCTATTGTACCTAGTTAAAATAAATACCAAGTTACCTGTAAAATAAATATAAACCCTAAAATAGCTACAATGTAATTATTAATTACATTGTAGCTATCTTAGGGTTTATTTTATAGGTAAGTATTTAGATTTAAATAGGAATATTTATTAGGAATATTTATTAGGAATATTATACTTAATATATATATAATATAATAATGATATTAACTATATTAACCCTAATATAATTAGGGTTAATATAGTTAATATATAAATAATATAATAACTATATTAACTATATTAACCCTAATATAATTAGGGTTAAAATAGGTGGCGGCGGTGTAGGGGGATTAGATTAGGGGTTAATCTATTTAATATAGGTGTCGGCGGTGTAGGGGGATTAGGTTAGGGGTTAATCTATTTAATATAGGTGGCGGCGGCGGATTTGGAATTTTTTATTTTTAATGGGCCGAAAAAGAGCTGAATGCCCTTTTGAGGGCAATGCCTAAACAAATGCCCTTTTCAGTAGGTTTATTTTTATTTCTCTTGTAAGATGTATCGAGTCCACGGATTCATCCTTACTTGTGGGATATTCTCCTTCCCAACAGGAAGTGGCAAAGAGAGCACCCACAGCAGAGCTGTCTATATAGCTCCTCCCTTAGCTCCACCCCCCAGTCATTCTCTTTGCCTACTCTAAGAAACTAGGAAGTGCAGAGTGAGTGTGGTGACAAAAATGTTAGTTTTTTATTTCTCAAGCAAAAGTTTGTTATTTTAAATGGTACCGGTGTGTACTATATACTCTCTGGCAGAAAAGGGATGAAGATTTCTGCAAGGAGGATCATGATCTTAGCACTTTGTAACTAAGATCCACTGCTGTTCTTACAAAGGCTGAAGAGTACAGGAAAACTTCAGTTGGGGGAACAGTTTGCATGCTAAGCTGCATATGAGGTATGTTCAGTCTATATTTTTTCCCCATGAGGGAAGGGTAAGCTGTATTTAGACACTTGGATAGGAATTTCAGCTTGCTTGAAGGGCTCATAAGTTACTGGTGACACTGTTAGGAAAAAACGTTTTTGTTTGTTCAGTAAATGATGCAATTAAAACATTTTTTTGAAGGGACTAAAGGGGTCATTGTGGCTTGTTTTTGGGTTTTTTAACCCACATGGTTAATTAAGAGACACTCTGGTGTTTGTTTGATAGGCCTCAAAACATTGAGTGAGGTGGGAGGGGCCTATTTTCGCGCCTCAGTTGCCCAGTTTCTTTTCCTTAGAGACATCCAACTGCTTCTCCAGTGGTTCCTGCTGTGTTTGAGGGCTGTAAAGGAGTTTTTTTCCCCACAAATCGTTCTGAAGGGCAGGTAGGCGCCACAGCAGAGCTGTGGCAAGGTGCTGAAAGTCTCTTTTTGCCGGTTTTGATGTTTTTTCAATCCGGTTTTGCCATTAAGCGGTTAATTGTTTATTTGCATAGTTGTGCAAAGTTACTAAGGCTGTAAAAATTTTGTTAAGTTTATTGCTTTTTTATACTGTTTTGCAGAACTTGTGCAGCTTTTTTTCTCTTAAAGGCACAGTACCGTTTTATTTCTAAGTGTTATTTACTTTGATTACAGTGATTTCCAAGCTTGCTTGTTACATTACTAGCCTGTTTAACATGTCTGACACCAAGGAAAATCCTTGTTCAATATGTTTGGGCTTTAGAAATTGTGTCCCAGGAATATCTTCTGGAATTCAAAGACTCCCTTCCAAGGGGGAGATTTCACATTTCTTGATTGTCTGTAAACCAGACAAAGAGAGAGACGTTCTTACGCTGTGTAGAAGACCTACATACCATGGGGGTGATTCGCCCAGTCCCAATAGACGAACAGGGGCTAGGGTTTTATTCAAACCTGTTTGTGGTTCCCAAAAAAGAGGGAACTTTCAGACCAATCTTGGATCTCAAAATTCTAAACAAGTTCCTCAAGGTTCCATCATTCAAGATGGAGACTATTCGGACTATTCTACCTCTGATCCAGGAGGTTCAATATATGACTACCGTGGACTTAAAGGATGCGTATCTACACATTCCTATTCACAGAGATCATCATCAATTTCTCAGATTCGCCTTTCTAAACAGGCATTACCAGTTGGTGGCTCTTCCCTTCAGGTTGGCCACGGCTCCCAGAATTTTCACAAAAGTGCTAGGGTCCCTTCTGGTGGTTCTGCGACCACGGGGCATAGCAGTGGCGCCTTAGCTAGATGACATCTTAATTCAGGAGTTGACTTTCCAGCTAGCCAAGTCTCACATGGACATCATGTTGGCTTTTCTGAGAGCTCACAGGTGGAAGGTGAACATAAAAAAGAGTTCTCTCTTCCCTCTTACAAGAGTTTCCTTCCTAGGGACTCTGATAGACTCGGTAGAAATGAAAATATTTCTGACGGAGGTCAGAAAATTAAAACTTTTAACCACTTGCAGAGCTCTTCATTCTATTCCTCGGTCATCAGTGGCTCAGTGTATGGAGGTAATCGGACTCATGGTAGCGGCAATGGACATAGTTCCTTTTGCCCGCCTACACCTCAGACCACTGCAACTATGCATGCTCAAACAGTGGAATGGGGATTATGCAGATTTATCTCCTCAATTGCATCTGGACCAGGGGACCAGAGACTCTCTTCTCTGGTGGTTGTCTCAGGGCCACCTGTCTCAGGGAATGTGTTTCCGCAGGCCAGAGTGGCTCATAGTAACGACAGATGCCAGCCTGCTAGGCTGGGGTACAGTCTGGAACTCCCTGAAAGCACAGGGCTTATGGTCTCGGGAGGAAGCTCTCCTCCCGATAAATATTCTAGAACTGAGAGCGATATTCAATGCACTTCAGGCGTGGCCTCAGCTTGCTGTGGCCAAATTAATCAGGTTTCAGTCGGACAACATCACGACTGTAGCTTATATCAATCATCAAGGAGGAACAAGGAGACCTCTAGCGATGATGGAGGTAAGAAAAATAATCCGGTGGGCAGAGGATCAATCTTGCCATCTCTCAGCAATCCACATCCTAGGGGTAGAGAACTGGGAGGCGCATTTTCTAAGTCGTCAGACTTTTCATCCGGGGGAGTGGGAACTCCATCTGGAGTTATTTGCCCAGCTGATTCAGCTATTGGGCACACCAGAATGGGATCCGATGGCGTCTCGTCAGAATGCCAAACTTCCTTGTTACGGGTCCAGGTCCCGGGATCCCAAGGCGGTACTGATAGATGCTCTAGCAGTGCCTTGGTCCTTCAATCTGGCCGATGTATTTCCACCGTTTCCTCTCCTCCCATGTCTGGTTTCCAGAATCAAGCAGGAGAGAGCTTCAGTAGCTCTGATAGCACCTGCGTGGCCACGCAGGATTTGGTACGCAGACCTAGTGGACATGTCCTCGGTTCCACCGTGGACTCTGCCAATGAGGCGGGACCATCTAATCCAAGGTCCGTTCACGCATCCAAATCTAATTTCTCTGCGTCTGACTGCTTGGAGATTGAACGCCTGATTCTATCAAAGCGTGGTTTTTCTGAGTCGGTCATTGATACCCTGATTCAGGCTAGAAAGCCTGTCACCGGGAAGATCTATCATAAGATTTGGTGCAAACATCTTTATTGGTGTGAATCCAAAGGTTACTGGTGGAGTAAGATTAGGATTCCTAGAATATTGTCTTTTCTCCAAGAAGTTTGGAGAAGGGATTATCTGCTAGTTCCTTATAAGGACAAATATCTGCTTTGTCTATTCTACTACACAAACGTCTGGCAGATGTCCCAGACGTTCAAGCATTTAGTCAGGCTTTGGTCAGAATCAAGCCTGTATTTAATCCTGTTTCTCCGCCATGGAGCCTAAAATTAGTTCTTAAAGTTCTTCAAGGGGTTCCGTTTGAACCTATGCATTCCATAGATATTAAGCTTCTATCTTGGAAAGTTTTGTTTTTAGTAGCTATCTCTTCGGCTCAAAGAGTTTCTGAGCTATCTGCTTTACAATGTGATTCCCCTTACCTTGTTTTCCATGCAGATAAGGTGGTTTTGTGTACCAAACCTGGGTTTCTTCCTAAGGTTGTTTCTAATAAGAATATCAATCAAGAGATTGTGGTTCCTTCTCTGTGTCCTAATCCTTCATCTAAGAAGGAACGTCTGTTACACAATCTTGATGTGGTTCGTGCTTTAAAGTTCTACTTACAAGCAACTAAAGATTTCCGTCAAACATTTCATTGTTTGTTGTTTATTCTGGTGAACGGAGAGGTCAAAGGGCTACGGCTACCTCTCTTTCCTTTTGGCTGAAAAGCATCATCCGTTTGGCCTATGAGACTGCTGGACAGCAGCCTTCTGAAAGAATTACTGCTCATTCTACTAGAGCTGTGGCTTCCACATGGGCTTTTAAAAATGAGGCTTCTGTTGAACAGATTTTTAAGGTGGCGACTTGGTCTTCGCTTCATACTTTTTCCAAATTTTACAAATTTGATACTTTTGCTTCTTCGGGGGCTATTTTTGGGAGAAAGGTTCTACACGCAGTGGTGCTTTCTGTTTAAGGTCCCTGTCTTGTCCCTCCCTTCTTCCGTGTCCTAAAACTTTGGTATTGGTATCCCACAAGTAAGGATGAATCCGTGGACTCGATACATCTTACAAGAGAAAACTTAATTTATGCTTACCTGATAAATTTATTTCTCTTGTGATGTATCGAGTCCACGGCCCGCCCTGTTTTTTAAGGCATATATATATTTTTATTTTAAAACTTTCAGTCACCGCTGCACCCTATAGTTTCTCCTTTTTCTTCCTAGCCTTCGGTCGAATGACTGGGGGGTGGAGCTAAGGGAGGAGCTATATAGACAGCTCTGCTGTGGGTGCTCTCTTTGCCACTTCCTGTTGGGAAGGAGAATATCCCACAAGTAAGGATGAATCCGTGGACTCGATACATCACAAGAGAAATAAATTTATCAGGTAAGCATAAATTATGTTTTTGTGGGTTTCGGGGGTGGGGGTTTGTAATGTTAAGGCGTGATTGATTTTCCTTTTTTGCAAAAGAGCTTTTAACTTTAGGGCAATGCCTTACAAAAGGCACTTTTAAGGGCCTACAAAAGGCCCTTTTAAGGGTCCTTAGTAGTTTATTATATATTAAGGTTTTTTACATTGGGGTGTTTTTTTAAAAAATGGGGTATTATAATAGGAATATTTTTTATTGCTTTGGATAATTTCGTTATTTTTTGTAATGGTAGTTTTTTTTATTTTTTGCAATTTAAGGGTTTATTATTTTTTGTAATTGTAGTTTTAATTTTTTAGTAGTAGGTTTTTTATTTTTTAGTAATATTTTTTTTTTAATTTTTAGTAATAATAGAATTTATTAGTGTAAGCTTATGTTTTATTTTTAGTTCACAGGTAAGTTTGTATTTATTTTTAAATAGGTAGTTAGTTAATAATCATAACTTTAATTTAGGTCTATTTTAATTATGTTAAAGTTAGGGGGTTTTAGGTTTAGGGGTTAATAATATAGTATAATGTAGGTTGTTGTGGTGTTTTGGAACGGCGGTTTAGGGGTTAATAGGTTTAGTTAGTGTTGGAGATGCTTGGGAACGGCAGTTTAGGGGTTAATAGGTTTAGTTAGTGTTGGTGATGTTTGGGAATGGCGGTTTAGTGGTTAATAGGTTTAGTTAGTGTTTGCGAAGTTTGGGAACTGCGGTTTAGGGATTAATAGGTTTAGTTAGTGTTGGCGAAGTCGGGGAACGACGGTTTAGGGGCTAATAGCTTTATTAGTGATTAAGTTAGTGTCGGCGATGTGGGGGGATGAGGTTTAGGGGTTAATAGGTTTAGGTAGTGTTGGCGATGTGGGGGGCTGAGGTTTAGAGGTTAATAGGTTTAGGTAGTGTTGGTGATGTGGGGGTACGGCGGTTTAGGGGTTAATATTTTTATTAGTGATTTAGTTAGTGTCAGCGATGGGGGGGTGCGGTTTAGAGGTTAATAGGTTTAGGTAGTGTTGGTGATGTGGGGGGATGGCAGTTTAGGGGTTAATATCTTTATTTAGTGTCGGTGATGTGGGTGCCAGACACGGCAGGGTTTTTTGATAATTTTGTTTGGCAATTGCTGGCAAATTAGTTATGTTAAATTAAACTGCTTTCTCGGGTCCTTTCATTTTTTCGGATCCATTCTTTATTCATGTGTATTATTCTATTCTAAACGTAAGAATAGAATAATGCATATGAATAAAGAATGGATCCGGAAAAAAAACGGATCCGAAAAAACGATTAACTTAACTAATTTGCTGAAACAAATTTTTTAAAAAAACGTAACTAAACTAATTTGCCAAATTGAAATGATTTATTTAACTAATCAAAACGAAACTAAACCAATTTTTTAGTGACGCGCATGTCTATTTTTGACCTACTTCAGCATAATAGTCTCAATACCCTCCCCTCATATGTACAAGGATGGCATAAAGAATTAAGAGAAGAATTCGATCCTAAACAGTGGAACAAGTACTTTGACCTCACGAATTTTTTTTCGATATCAGCCAGAACCCAAGAAGCTCAATATAAATTTCTATGTTGATGGTACATAACACCCCAAAGACTAAAAAAATATACCCTAACACAACAGAAAAGTGCTGGAGGGGCTGTGGGAGTGAGGGATCCTTGTTACATGTGTGAAGGGGGATGCCCCAAAATAGAAGGCTTCTGGAGAGAGGTCTTCAAGGAAATCAACATAAAGCTAGAAATGTCAATCCAATCTAATCCAGCACTCCAGCTTTACCATGACCTACCAAAATTTAACAGTGTGAGGATTCCAGTCCTCCTTTTCCTTTTCGCCAGTGATCACATGATCAGTGCTGCTATAAACCCTATTTAAGTAATCAAAACACCTTAAACTGGTGCTTAGTTATTATGCTTTCAAGCAGAAGCTACGCCTGACCTGTGTCTCACCAGACTCAGAACGAATTTTGGATTAATTCTACTGAATCAACTTCCCTGAAACGTATCTAGTAAATTAGCAAACTACTTCTCAGATGATTCTCCTCATCTGTCTTGCTGCCGTGTTCAGAGTCGTCTGAGCTATACTAGCTGCCATCAACTTTTACCTTCGGATTTCCAGCTCCTGACAAACTAACACCTAGATTACGAGTTTTGCTTTAGCCTTAAAAAGCAGCGTTGAGGGGTCCCAACGCTGCTTTTTAACGCCCGCTGATATTAAGAGTCTGACAGGTACAGGTGTACCGCTCACTTTTTTTCCGCGACTCGAGCATACCGCAAATCCCCTTACGTCAATTGCGTATCCTATCTTTTCAATGGGATTTTCCTAACGCCGGTATTACGAGTACACCCTCTCCTGTCGACTCCTACCCCATTTAGAAGTCAGTAGTTAAGAGTTTTATGGGCTAACGCCGTAACATAAAGCTCTTAACTAAAGTGCTAAAAAGTACACTAACACCCATAAACTACCTATTAACCCCTAAACTGAGCCCCCCCACATCGCAAACACAACTAAAATTGTTAACCCCTAATCTGCCGACCGGACATTGCCGCCACTTAAATAAATATATTAACCCCTAAACCGCCACAATCCCGCCTCACAAACACTAGTTACATTTTATTAACCCCTAATCTGCCATCCCTAACATCACCGACACCTACCTACATTTATTAACCCCTAATCTGCCGCCCCCAACGTCACCGCGACTATATTAAATGTGTTAACCCCTAAACCTGTCTAACCCTAAAACTAACCCCCCAACTTAAATATTATTTAAATAAAACAAAATAAAATTACTACAATTAAATAAATTATTCCTATTTAAAACTAAACACTTACCTATAAAATAAACCCTAATATAGCTACAATATAACTAATAGTTACATTTGTATCTATCTTAGGGTTTATTTTTATTTTACATGCAACGTTGTATTTATTTTAACTAGGTAGAATAGTTATTAAATAGTTATTAACTATTTAATAACTACCTAGCTAAAATAAAGACAAATTTACCTGTAAAATAAACCCTAACCTAAGTTACAATTACACCTAACACTACACTATAATTAAATTAATTACCTAAACTAACTATAATTAAATACAATTAAATTAAATAATCTAAATTTTGAAAAAAAAACCCACTAAATTACAGAAAATAATAAAATAACTAACTAATTACACCTAATCTAACCCCCCTAATAAAATAATAAAGCCCCCCAAAATAATAAAAAGCCCTACCCTATACTAAATTACAAATAGCCCTTAAAAGGGCCTTTTGCAGGGCATTGCTCCAAAGTAATCAGCTTTTTTTACCTGTAAAAAAAAATACAATACCCCCCAACATTAAAACCCACCACCCACACACCCAACCCTACTCTAAAACCCACCCAATCTACCCTTAATAAAACCTAACACTAACCCCTTGAAGATCACCCTACCTTGAGAAGTCTTCACCTACCCTGGCCGAAGTCCTCCAAGAAGCCGGGCAGAAGTGGTCCTCTAGACGGCCAGAAGTCTTCATCCGATCCGGGCAGAAGAGCTCCTCCAAAGGCCAGAAGTCTTCATCCATGCGGCATCTTCTATCTTGATCCATCCAGAGCGGAGCGGGTCCATCTTCAATCCAGCCGACACGAAGCATCCTCTTCCAACAAAGTCCAACTGAAGAATGAAGGTTCCTTTAAATGACATCATCCAAGATGGCGTCTCTTCAATTCCGATTGGCTGATAGAATTCTAACAGCCAATCGGAATTAAGGTAGGAAAAATCCTACTGGCTGATGCAATCAGCATATAGAATTGAGCTCGCATTCTATTGGCTGATTGGAACAGCCAATAGAATGCGAGCTCAATCCTATTGGCTGATTGGATCAGCCAATAGGATTGAACTTCAATTCTATTGGCTGATTGCTTCAGCCAATAGGATTTTTCCTACCTTATTTCCGATTGGCTGTTAGATTGGATGATGTCATTTAAAGGAACCTTCATTCTTCAGTTGGACTTCATTGGAAGAGGATGCTCAGCGTCGGCTGGATTGAAGATGGACCCGCTCTGCTCCGGATGGATGAAGATAGAAGATGCCGTATGGATGAAGACTTCTGGCCATCTGGAGGAGCTCTTCTGCCCGGATCGGATGAAGACTTCTGGCCGTCTGGAGGACCACTTCTGCCCGGCTTCTTGGAGGACTTCGGCCCGGCTGGGTTAAGACGTATCAAGGTAGGGTGATCTTCAAGGGGTTAGTGTTAGGTTTTATTAAGGGGGGATTGGGTGGGTTTTAGAGTATGGTTGGGTGGGTATTGTATTTTTTTTTACAGGTAAAAGAGCTGATTACTTTGGGGCAATGCCCCGCAAAAGGCCCTTTTAAGGGCTATTTGTAAATTAGTATAGGGTAGGGCTTTTTTTTATTTTGGGGGGCTTTTTTATTTTATTAGGGGGATTAGATTAGGTGCAATTAGTTTAAAATTCTTGTAATTATTTTATTATTTTTTGTAATTTAGTGGGGGGTTTTTTGTACATTAGTTTATTTTATTTAATTGTAATTAGTTTAATTTAATTGAGTTAATTAATTTATTTATAGTGTAGTGTTAGGTGTAATTGTAACTTAGGTTAGGTTTTATTTTACAGGTACTTTTGTATTTATTTTAGCTAGGTAGTTATTAAATAGTTAATAACTATTTAATAACTATTGTACCTAGTTAAAATAAATACAAAGTTGCCTGTAAAATAAAAATAAATCCTAAGCTAGATACAATGTAACTATAAGTTATATTGTAGCTATCTTAGGGTTTATTTTATAGGTAAGTATTTAGTTTTAAATAGGAATAATTTAGTTAATTGTAGTAATTTTATTTAGATTATTTTAAATTATAATTAAATTAGGGGGGGTAGGGTTAGATTTAGGCTTAGGGGTTAATAACTTAATTATAGTGTCGGCGACGTTGGGGCGGCAGATTAGGGGTTAATTGTAAATAGTTTGCGACGATAATGGAGGTGGCAGATTAGGGGTTAATAAATATAATTTAGGTGTCTGCGATGTTAGGGGCAGCAGATTAGGGGTTCATAGGTATAATGTAGGTGTTGGCGGTGTCCGGAGTGGTAGATTAGGGGTTAACAAGATTATGCAGGTGGCGACAATCTCGGGGGCGGCAGATTAGGGGTTAATAAGTGTAAGATTGGGCATGTTTAGACTTGGGGTTCATGTTAGGGTGTTAGGTGTAGACATAAAAAGTATTTCCCCATAGGAATCAATAGGGCTTCGTTAGGAGCTGAACGCTGCTTTTTTGCAGGTGTTAGTTTTTTTTCAGCCGGCTCAGCCCCATTGTTTCCTATGGGGAAATCGTGCATGAGCACGTTTAGCCAGCTCACCGCTACCGTAAGCAACGCTGTTATTCAGGTGAGATGTGGAGCTAAATTTTGCTCAACGCTCACTTTTCTGAGGCTAACGCCAGCTTGCAGAAAACTCGTAATACCAGCGCTGTCTTAAGTGAGCGGTGAGAAAAAAAGGAGCGTTAGCACCGCACACCATTACCGACAATTATACTGTGCTTCAATTATTCACAATGTAAACTCTTATCCAACTTTAAAGAAAAGTAATTCTGGTAAGAGTCAAGTACAAAATAACTGCTTGTCTATACATTCCATTTCTCCAACCTTCTTCACTCTCTATGTATCCTTGCAGTGGGATCAAAACCATCTGCAACGTGATTGCATCCTCGACTACAGGAAACCAATTCCTGTAACCATCAAAGTTATAGATGGTTCTTCCTTTGCTAACGGACCTATTACGCATCAAACAGTACCTTTACAGATGACAACTACTACTGGACATACAGAACACATAATTTTTGACGTAATTCCTTCACCATTCTACCCCATAATACTGGGGATCTCCTGGTTGCAACTCAATTCTCCCTGCATTTCCTGGAATAAGTCAGAACTAGACTTCCAGTCTGATTATTGTAAAAAAACATGCCATCAACATGGATTTCTCATGCATATTACAGAACCAACTTTACCGGAGAGGTATTTGGAGTTCCAAGATGTGTTCAGTAAAAAACAGGCAGAAACTTTACCTCCACATAGACCGTATGACTGCCCTATTGATCTTATACCTGGGGCAGTTGTTCCTTATGGTCATGTATACCCTCTCTCCCAGCTTGAACTCAATGAATTAAAGTCTTACCTTGAAGAAAATCTCTACAAGGGTTTCATAAGACTCTCCATATCCCCTGCTGGGGCTGGTATGTTTTTTGTAAAAAACAAGGATTCCTCACTCCGTCCTATTATTGATTATCGTTTAATGAAAAAAAATCACCATTAAAAACCGTTACCCACTACCCTTAATACCTGAACTAATCGAAAGGCTACAAAATCCAAAGATTTTCACGAAATTAGACCTCAGGGGAGCCTATAATTTGGTGTGCATCAAAGAGGGTGATGAGTGGAAAACTGCCTTCCTCACCAGATATGGTTTATATGAATATCTTGTCATGCCCTTTGGGCTATGCAATGCTCCAGCCACTTTCCAATACTTTGTGAACGGCATCTTCCGAGATTTACTAGATGTGTGTGTAGTTATCTACTTAGATGACATTTTAATATATTCTAAATCAGAACTTGAACACACCAAACATGTTCGATGGGTACTATACAGACTTCGCACTCATTGCTTATATGCCAAACTTGAGAAATGTTTATTCCATTCAAAAGAGATCAGTTTTCTCGGATATACAATTTCTCCAGATGGAATTCACATGGAGGATGACAAGATTGAAGCTATTAAAAATTGGCCTATACCTGAGATCAAGAATGCACACTGCTCCATTACCTGCAACTCCCATTTCTATTATCCCAGAGGATCTGTTCATTGGGATTGTTAAAGATTTCACTTCTAAAGTTAAAGACAGCCTTAGTACAGATCTTACTCTACTACCTTCTCACCTCCTAAAAGCCAGTGATGGCCTAATTTACAAGGATCAGAGACTAAACATTTCACCAACCTTGAGAGTGGAGGTACTTAAACAAATTCATGATACACCATTATCTGGTCATCCAGGTATACAAAGAACCCATTAACTCCTACAACATGATTTCTGGTGGCTGAAAATGATTTAGGATATTCAGAAATACATCACCTCTTGCCAAGTATGTTCCACATCCAAACCAAGTCGAACTCCACCATATGGCCTATTATCCTCTCTACCAATTCCTTCTCGTCCTTGGGCATCAGTATCAATGGATTTCATTGTTGACCTTCCACCTTCACAAGGCTAAACCACAATTTTTGTAGTGGTTGACCAACTCACAAAAATGGCCCACTTCATTCCCCTTCAGAACCAAAGACTGCTGAAGCTTTCATTCATAAAATTGTTAAATTACACGGTTTACCATCCAACATCATATCTGACAGAGGGGTACAATTCACTTCTAAATTTTGGAGAGAATTATGCAAAACTCTATCCATGTCAAATAGTTTTAGCAGTGCATACCATCCACAGACTAACGGCTTAACAGAAAGAACTAATCAATGGCTAGAACAGTACCTAAGATGTTTCACGACCCATCTTCAGGACAATTGGTACTCTCTACTACCTCTGGCAGAATTTGACTTCAATAATAACTACAGTTCAACAACCAAATACACTCCATTCTTTGCAAATTATGGTTTTCATCCTGTATTCCACACTCTCACCAACCGTTCATCTCGTAACTATGCAGTAGGACAGACCTTATCAAAGATCCAGGACACCATGCGGATTATTCAAGTTAACATTGCTAATGCACAAAAAAGACAAAGATTATATTATGACAATCACAGGTCTACTCCTCCGTCTTACCAAATTGGTGATAAAGTGTGGTTGTCCACTAAGAATTTGAAACTCCAAACTCCCTCCAGGAAACTGAGTAAGATGTTCATTGGACCCTATGTTGTTTCTCGAATAGTCAATAAGAATGCTGTCACATTGAAATTACTTCCTTCTCTCCAGATACATCCTACCTTTCACGTTTCTCTACTCAAAACCGTTTGTACCCAATCCTTACCCACATCGGACCTTACCTCCTCCTGACCCACTAATGGTAGATGGTGAGCTTGTATGTTGTCAGATGTATTCTTGATTCCAGGATCCACAGACATCAACTTCAATACCTTGTGAGTTGGAAGGGGTATGACTCCTCTGAGGACTCCTGGATTCCTGCCACCCACCTTCATGCTCCACGCTTGCTTAGAGCTTTCCATCAAGCTCATCCCACTAAACCTGCTGCACGCCCAGGAAGGCGTCCTTGAGAAGGGGGTCATGTCACATTTCTGCTGTTCCTTTAAATTTCTCTCCTTACCTGGCTGCAGTATTCCTAATAAATAGCACCTCCTCCATACAGGAAGTGCTTGGATATCATTACTGCTACCTAGCTTTGCATGTGACTCAACTCAGAGAACCTTATTGCCTGTGTTTAAACTGTATCTTTTTTCAGGAGAACCCATTCTATTGCAGTTTATTCCATTTCCATGCATGCATAATTCTATCTGCCTAAAGTCCTGTTGGAAACTACTTTCTCAGTGAGTTCATTTAAAGTTTATTTGCTGTTTGCCTTTTCATTACAAAACGGCCAGATCTACTTTCTACTCCAGCGGATTGATCTGCCTTCAGTGTTTTCTTCCTCACTCTCTCTAAGGTAATCCTTTGCCATCCTGCTTATTTAGAATATCCTGCCTGTTTAAAGTTCAATTTCCTGATTGATCTAACTGTAAGCTTTGTGGACATTATTTTATTTTTATTTTTTCTGCTACCCTGGACTTATACTCCATCAGTTTGTCCTGCATATACCTGTAGCTTTGCTGGGACTTCTATTAATTCAAATTGTTTGTCTCCTATTTTTGTATTTATATCAGTTCCATTCTCTTTGACTGCCTTGTTTTACTTCTGCAGCTCTTATTCTTTGTTGGGCTTTATTTTTCATAAGAAAAACTTGTCTATATAAATTGCAGGTCTGTTTCTGAGTTTTTCTTACCATAAAACCTAATTTCCTTACCTGCATACATTCATTACTTAAAGGTTATCTATGTATTCAAGACCATCTTTGCTAGTAACTAGTAGAAGTTATTTTTTAGTAGGATTGTGCTAAAACCCATGAAAGCTGCAAATATACGACTAGATTACGAGTTTTTGTTGGTAAGGCTTGCGGTGTTAACGAGCCTTTTTTTCTCACCGCTCACTTAAGACAACGCTGGTATTACGAGTTTTCTGAAAGCCGGTGTTAGCCGCAGAAAGGTGAGCATTGAGCGAAATTTAGCTCCACATCTCACCTCAATACCAGCGCTGCTTACGGTAGCGGTAAGCTGGCTAAACGTGCTTGTGAACGATTTCCCCATAGGAAACAATAGGGCTGAGCAGGCTGAAAAAAACCAAACACCTGCAAAAAAGCAGCATTCAGCTCCTAACACAGCCCCATTTATTCCTATGGGGAAATACTTTTTATGTCTACACCTAACACCCTAACATGAACCCCGAGTCTAAACACCCCTAATATTACACTTATTAACCCCTAATCTGCCACCCCCGACATCGCCGACACCTGCTTTCCACTTTCCAGTTTATATTATTAACCCCTAATCTGCCGCTATGGACACCTCCGCCACCTACATTATACTTATGAACCCCTGATTTGCTGCCCCCAACATCGCCGAACCCTACATTTTATTTATTAACCCCTACTCTTCTGCCCCCAATGGCGCCGTCACCTAACTACACTTATTAACCCCTAATCTGCCGCCCCCAATGTCGCCACCACTATATTAAAGTTATTAACCCCTAACCCTAAGTCTAACCCTAACACCCCCTAACTTAAATATAATTTAAATACATCTAAATAAAATAACTTTAAATTAACTAAATTATTCCTATTTAAAACTAAATAGTTACCTATAAAATAAACCCTAAGCTAGCTACAATATAACTAATTTATTTTTTATTTTACTGGCAACTTTGTATTTATTTTAACTAGGTACAATAGTTATTAAATAGTTATTAACTATTTAATAGCTACCTAGATAAAATAAGTACAAATTGACCTGTAAAATAAACCCTAACCTAAGTTACAATTACACCTAACACTACACTATAATTAAATTAATTATCTACATTAACTACAATTAATTACAATTAAATTAAATATACTAAAGTATGAAAATCAACAAACACTAAATTACAGAAAATAAAAAAATAATTACAATTTTTTTTAAACTAATTACACCTAATCTAATCCCCCTAATAAAATAAAAAAGCCCCCCAAAATAATAAAAATCCCTACCCTATACTAAATTACAAATAGCCCTTAAAGGGGCCTTTTGCGGGGCACTGCCCCAAAGTAATCGGCTCTTTTACCTGTGAATAAAATACAATACCCCCCAACATTAAAACCCACCACCCACACACACAACCCTACTCTAAAACCCACCCAATCCCCCCTTAATATAACCTAACACTAACTCCTTGAAGATCACCCTACCTTGAAACGTCTTCACCCTACCGGGCAGAAGTCCTCAACGAAGCCGGGGCAAAGTGGTCCTCCAGACGGGCAGAAGTCTTCATCTGATCCGGGCAGAAGAGGTCCTCCAGACGGCCAGAAGTCTTCATCCGATCTGGACAGAAGAGGTCCTCCAGACGGCCAGAAGTTTTCATCCAGGTGACATCTTCTATCTTCATCCATCCGGAGCGGAGCGGCTCCATCTTCAAGACATCCGACGCGGAGCATCCTCTTCCTTCCGACGACTAACACTAAATGACAGTACCTTTAAGTGATGTCATCCAAGATGGCGTCCCTTCAAATCCGATTGTCTGATAGAATTCTATCAGCCAATCAGAATTAAGGTAGAAAAAATCCTATTGGCTGATCCAATCAGCCAATAGGATTGAGCTTGCATTCTATTGGCTGTTCCAATCAGCCAATAGAATGCGAGCTCAATCCTATTGGCTAGAAGATGGATGAAGATAGAAGATGCCGCCTGGATGAAGACTTCTGGCTGTCTGGAGGACCTCTTCTGCCCGGATCGGATGAAGACTTCTGGCCGTCTGGAGGACCACTTCTGCCCGGATCGGATGAAGACTTCTGGCCGTCTGGAGGACCACTTCTGCCCGGTTAGGTGAAGACGTCTCAAGGTGGGGTGATCTTCAAGGGGTTAGTGTTAGGTTTTATTAAGGGGGGATTGGGTGGGTTTTAGAGTAGGGTTGGGTGTGTGGGTGGTGGGTTTTAATGTTGGGGGGGTATTGTATTTTTTTTACAGGTAAAAGAGCTGATTACTTTGGGGCAATGCCCCGCAAAAGGCCCTTTTAAGGGCTATTTGTAATTTAGTATAGGGTAGGGATTTTTATTATTTTGGGGGGCTTTTTTATTTTATTAGGGGGATTAGATTAGGTGTAATTGACAAATGCATTCGGCATAGGGAGGAACCGGAAGGGGAGGAGCTAGCAGCATGCTGAACGCTAGCATCAAGCTCTAGTTTGAAGGGCAAGTTTGATACATCTCCCGCCTGCGTTTATCCTTGGCCAGTGAGGTATAACCCTGACCTGGATGCTTTCACAGCAGAGACCGGTATCCCTTATGCAGATTGACTCTGGAGCTGAGTCGCTACGCTAAGGCGTTCTGAAACGGATTTACTCCATTCTGAATATTAGACAATTCCTATCCAACAACAATCTGAAGTGGAAGCTGAGACAGGGCTGTGGTAGCTCAGGGTGGCGATCACGGAGGTGTCCGGGATTGGCGCTCTTTTAACTTACCGCGGCTGGAGAAGCTCCCGATCAGAAGAGCCACAGTTCTACAACACAGGAAGTGTGCACTCCGGACCCAGAACCGCCAAACAAAGACGGATCCGCTTGCTGGAGCGAGCGAGGCTCGGAGCCGTGCCGGACTTGGGGGTATGAGACACGCTGTCACTGGCTGGTAAGGCTGTTTATTCCTCTACAATTTGGGATTGACTATTGTTACCCCATTACATTAAGGATTCTATGATAACCTTGGTCTAACAGTTGGCGACACCTAAGGAAAGGGTAAGGTGCGAAGTCTACTTTGGACTTTTATATTATATGAGGTTTGATATTGCCCTTATCCAAATAGAACTCTGACACCCTATTAAAAGAAGCTGGGGAGAAGTTAAGAGACATCTGTAATTGTATTTTGAACAACCTGAGAGACATTATGGGCAATCCAGGACCTTTTGAATGAACAATACTGAACTAACTACCTAAAAGTCTGACTATAGCACTGACAAACATATGGAAGTAGTTCTTGTTTTTTTAGCCCTTACTATGTTACTGTCATTTAAATCTGGGTAAAAAGGGCTATAGAACTTTAATACTGTTCGCTTGGTGTCCCAAATCACTTAAACCTTACGAGTGAAATCAAACCTAAGTTTAGCCCCTAGAGGGGTCATTAAAGCCTATTGATACATATACAGGGTCAGGAAAAACCCTCTGCTACCTGAACGTGTTGGAGCCCCCTCTTTTCTGCTTAGTCTGGTTAGACTTTTTTCTTTTTTTTCTTTTATTTTTAAGATAATAAATTTAAGGTTTAAGTAGAAGAGGGAAGATTGAATAAGGGTTAAGATCATGGAAGGTTAAAGCAAGAGGTCTTTGTTTAAAACTCTAACTCTATATCCCAGGTGAAAGCCGTTAAAGCTATCTGTATTTAGTGGGCTTTTTTTTTTTTTTTTTTTTTTCTTTTCAAAAGTTAACAACCTGAGATCACTGTATCACTGTTCAGGTGGTGTGCTTATGTATTTTTCCTGTTTATTCTTTTTGTCTGTTTTAATCTGAATTTAGGCTGAATATATTACATACAGTGTGTTGTTTTTCACTATATATTTTGTCCTAGTCCCATGTGGACTATCTGATACACTCAAATTTAGCTACATGTATTAAGCTTCAATCCAGCAATATAGAAAGCTGGTCCTCTCACTTTATTTTTTTATTTTTTTTTTGCTGTGTCTATTTACACAACTTTATTCAGAGGTATTATTTAAGGCCTCGTATTATTCACTTTTGATTTAGCTGATTTAAGCACAGAATAGCAGCAAACGGACACTTTTCTTTCTTTTATAATATTCACCAAGGGGTCTGCACTTCTCACTTTCTCACTTCTTCATTAACTACATGGAAAGATATATCTCAAATTCTAGACTTTCATCACCCAGCATGCCACCCAAAACAAAAGATAAAAAGCTCAAACCTAATGAGAACAGCCAAGAATTACAGATTCAGAATGAATCTGGTGTGAGCATTTCAGATAACACTATTTTAATACAACAGATCTCAGAGCTTATTATGCCACAATTCGAAGCTCTAAAACAAGAAATGGCATCAGTTACCAATGAAATAAAACAATTCTCGTCTCGTATGAACGAGATACAATCTCGAGTTTCAGAGGTTGAAGATAGAACAGTAATACAAGAGCAGAAGAGTAATACACACGAAGATAAACTTTCTCAGCTTCAAGCCAAAATAGAAGAGTTGGAGGATAGGTCCAGACGCAACAACCTAAGGGTTGTTGGGTTGCCAGAAACTCCTGAGTTTCAAGATCTGATAAGCTTTGCAGCTATCCAGCTTCCGAAATTAGTAGGGAGCAACATTGAGAATATAAGAATACCAATAGAGAGAGCGCATAGACTAGGAACACTTAGAAGAAACTCAGACGGACACACAAGACCCACAGTAGTAATCATTAAATTTCTTAACTTCCAAGACAAATTTCATATTCTCAGACTCTATCGGAAAAACAATAATATTACCATAGGACCAAATAGAATTCTTCTTTTTCAAGACTTCTCAATGGAGACCCAAAACAAGCGAAGGGAAATGGCCCCATTTTGCTCTCAACTAATAAAAGCTAATTATAAGGCGAGACTTGTATACCCTGCTAAGGTAATTTTGGATAAAGATGGCAAATCTCACAGCTTTACTAAGCTTGAAGAGATAAAGACATATTGCCATAGTTTAGGCCTTTAACAACATACACAATAGTTGGCAAAATAGCCTCAAAAACAACCTCAAAAAAATTAAAATAACAGAAATAATTTTGCCTATGGTACGGGGAACTAAGATAGATAATAAAGACCCAATTGACTCCCTGAAAAGGATTAAAGAAATCTGTTGAGAGGGAAAGGTAGAGGAGTGGGAATATGTGGTGAGGGGTCGGGAGGGGCGTTTTTTAGTAGCAATAATTATTATGTTTTTGTTTTTTTCCCCCACTCCCCCATGAAGGTTGGGTTACCACATGTTTTAATTTTTCTGTGGTTTGAATGGTTAAGTTAAAATTTCTTTCCTGGAATACTGGTGGGATTTCATGCCCAAGTAAAAGGAAGCAGATAATTAGACATCTTGGTCTTCAAAAACCAGATGTAGCGTTTATACAGGAGACCCATCATAAACCCAAAGAAGCCGCTAAACTTAAAAGTAAGTGGATGGGGGAGGTAGTGTTCACCCCATATGATAAAGCTAAAAGAGGACTGGCTATTTTGATTAGTAAGCAGCTGAACTATAATATAATTACAGTGGACAATGACCTCAATGGGAGATATCAAATTCTTGAGATTGAAATCAATGGTTTTAACTTTGTGTTTTGTAATATCTATGGACCAAACCGGATAGATAAAAAATTCTGGGAAGATATTAGTTTGAAACTATTTCTTTACGCAGGGAAAAATTTAGTGGTAGCTGGCGACTTCAATATGGCCGTTTCGTATGTTTTAGATAGGTCAAGATCCAGGTATGCACCCAGGAAAGCCAGGGAAACAGATACCCTCCAAACATTTTGCAAGAAATTAGCATTACAAGATGTATGGCGGGCATATAATCCGGACCGCCGGGAATACACATGCGTTTCCCGCGTGCATTCTTCTTTTTCTAGAATTGATTATTTTTTATTAGCTAAACATATGTTGAAGATGAAGGTCCGCGCAGATATTCGTGACATTGTGATCTCGGATCACGCAGTGATTACATTGGAGATAGGTTTGAGTGATAGAACCCCTTCAGGGAATCATAGAGTACATTTCCCCCAACATCTTTTTAATAATCTCCACTTTAAAAAATGGATCCAAAATAGATGGTTTCAATTTAAAGCTGATAACAAGGATTATTTAAACAAACCAGAAATTTTCTGGGAAACTGCCAAAGCAGTTTTTAGAGGGGAAATTAAGGCCTATATGGCAAAAATGCGGGTTATTTGGGGGAAAAGAGAGGAGCAGCTCTCAAATACTCTAGCTAATAACTATAGGAGATATCTTAACAACCCATCGGTTGAACGATGGCAAATCTATAAAGACAGCAAGTCAGTATATGATTTATTCTTAAAACAACATTCGGTTTCAGAAGAAACTAAACTGAAGGCCCTCTATTCAGGAGCACAAGGGGTCTCAGCTAAATATTTAGCTAGAATTGTTAAGATTAGGAAGCAGAAAAATTATATTCCAGTAGTCAAATTTCGAGATATTAGAGTAACAGATCCCCTAGAAATAAGAGAGGCTTTTTTTCAGACATATCAAGATTTATATGCAGCTAAGCAGATCAATCTCTCTTCGAAGCAACAGTTTTGGCAAGGGGTGACTTTACCCCAAATTGAGACAGAAGATCTACGTAGGCTTAACAAACCGATTTCAGTAGAAGAAGTTGTCAACGCCATAAAAATATTAAAATTGGGGAAAGCACCTGGACCAGACTCCTTGCCCGCAGAGTTTTATAAGCTCCTGCTCGAACAGATTCCAGCAGTTCTAGTTAATCTATTCAATTAATACTTTATAGGGAGCAAGTCCCAATCCCCCCTATTCGCAGCATCTAACGTAGTTCTGATACCCAAGAAAGGTAAAGACTTGGAACTTCCTCTATCATACAGGCCTATCTCACTTTTGAATCAGGACTACAAAATTCTTACATATATTCTGGCTAATAGACTGAAAGTTCCTCTAGGATATATGGTGCATCCCGATCAAACCGGGTTCATGATGGGTAGAAATCCTGTTAAAAATTTAAGGAAAGTCCAGTTGGTCCTCGACTATTACTGGAACAATTTTGAAAGACAGAGACACTCTCCTAAGCCAGATCTTGCACTTCTCACAATCGACGCTGAGAAAGCGTTCAATTCCATTATTTGGGACCATCTACTCACGGTATTGGGTAAATTTGGTATATCAGGCGCTTTCTATCAATTTATCAGGCAGTTATACGATAAGCCATCTTCCTCAATTATAGTTAATGGAGAAGCTACCGAGAAGATAACGTTGGGTCGTGGTACTCGGCAAGGGTGTCCCTTGTCGCCCTTTCTTTTCAATTTATCTCTTGAACCACTAGCAATTTACCTAAGGCAAGAATTGCAGGGCATTCAGTTAGGAAGGCATAAGCTAGTTCTATCTCTTTTTGCTGACGACCTTTTATTATTTCTTAGTAATACGGCAACGTCTATCCCGCGATTATTAAATATTTGTAACTTGTTTAGCTCATTTTCAGGGTACAAAATAAACTATGCAAAATCAGAAATTTTATGGATACGTAAACCTATAAGTCAAAACAACTTTCCTTTTATAGAATCCACTCAGATTTCCTATTTAGGAATTAAACTCACTAGGGATCCTAATCTTTGGTATGAGCTTAATTTCAAACAATGTATTAAGGCCCTAGCTACCAAAATACAGAGTTGGAGTAACCTCCCACTCTCACTTACAGCGCAAATTATGCTGATTAAAGTGGTGTTATTTCCCAAACTCCTATATTTTTTGCAGAATCTCCCATTTCTGTTATATAAGAAAGATTTGACCTTCCTTAACCAGTCTTTCAATCAATTTATTTGGCAACGTAAGAAACCTCGAATGTCCTTATTTAAGTTAACCCTACCAAAAGCTTTTGGAGGGATGGCCTGTCCCAATCTGAAATTTTATAACTATGCAGCAGTAGCTAAGTTCGCTCTAGATTGGATCACTGAAAAGAATCTCGTCTCATTTTATGAGATGGAATCTTGCCTAATAAAACCCTTTACACTAAAGGCTATCATACACCACACAGCTAGCAAACTACCTGATAAAATTAATCAGTTAATGACCTTCAAATTTATTATACAGGCTTGGCAGAATATTTGTAAGGAGCTGGCAATAGATTATCGGAAATCAGAAGTTTTACCAATCTTAGGCAATCCAAGTTTTCCAGCGGCCTTGGTCCCTTCGACATTTGGGGCATGGGCGGAAAGAGGAGTGATCTATGTATCACAGTTATGTGAAAATGATAATTTCAGGCTCCGTTCGTTTGAGAGTATCTCTCAACAGTTTGGACTCCCAAGGTCAAGCTTTTTTGCACATTTACAACTCAGGCATTGGCTTGAGGAATTGAGACAAGAAACAGGTCCTGAGATAAACAATAGCGAGGTTAAGCAAGTCATAATACATTATCGTGAGGGGGTGAACACTATCTCCCAATTCTATGATACGATTATGAAGTCTCTGGGTATTAAGAATATCGAGGCTCTGACGAATAAGTGGCTTGAAGCAAATCTGAGGGTAGAGAGTGTGCCCTTAAAGCAAAGTATTATACTTGTTACTGGAACTACATGTATGAGTGCATGGAAAGAATCACATTTGAAAATATTAAATAGGGTTTATCTCACGCCAGCTAGGCTGGCAAAATGGAGTCAGGCTAAAAGTAATTGCCCTAAGTGTTCTAAGGAAAAGGCAGACTTCACAGACTTCCTGAAAGAAGTACAACATCAGATGGTGATGGAACAATGTAACTTAAGAGCCACCAATCCGAAACAGATTATTAGATTCTATAACAAATGGAAGAACTATATTCTTGCTCTCCCTGTTGAGATGCAGAGACAGGCGGTCCTCCAGCATAAATCATCTATTTGGGTACAACAGCAAATAGACCGTGGTATTTTTCCTAGATCATGGTTTAGGAACGAATAAAAGGAGTCGTCCCCCTCAAAAGGGAAAAAAGAGAAGGGGAAACCCCCCCCCCCCCTTTTCTTTTTCTTTTTTTTTTTCCCCTCCCCGGCCCCCCTCTCTTCCCACAAGTCGCCACCCAGGTATCAGATTGGATCTCTATTCCAAGATTTCTATCCTTTAAAGATAGCGAATCCACCACACAATTTCAGGAGAAGAGAGAGACAAGGGGGTATATTAAGACAAGTAGAATCAAGAAAGGGAAAGGAAAATTTTATTTATGCTAGAGTACCATTGGAGATTAGGATCCTTATCTATCTCACTTTTACCTACTCTTTGGTGGCTGTATCCCTTTCATCCTTTTTCTCTTTTTTTTTTTTCCTTTTTTTCCTTTTTTCTTTTTTAAATACATATTCATTCTATGTTAGTAGTATATGATATGTACACCTGAGTTTGTATAGAAGACTCTAAGCAACAAATTAATGTAACAAAATGCCAAGGAATTGCTGGTATTGTGTACTCCTGGTAGCTTTATGCTTTTTTCGTTGTAATTGGAAACATGTATGATTATCTTTTTTGTTATAAATAAAAATTTAAAAAAAAAAAAAAGAGGAAAAGATTAGGTGTAATTAGTTTAAAAAATTTGTAATTATTTTTTTATTTTCTGTAATTTAGTGTTTGTTGTTTTTTGTACATTAGTTTATTTAATTTAATTGTAATTAATTCTAGTTAATGTAGGTAATTAATTTAATTATAGTGTAGTGTTAGGTGTAATTGTAACTTAGGTTAGGGTTTATTTTACAGGTCAATTTTTACTTATTTTAGCTAGGTAGTTATTAAATAGTTAATAACTATTTAATAACTATTATACCTAGTTAAAATAAATACAAAGTTGCCTGTAAAATAAAAAATAAACCCTAATATTGTAGCTATCTTAGGGTTTATTTAACAGGTAAGTATTTAGTTTTAAATAGGAATAATTTAATTAATTGTAGTAATTTTATTTAGATTTATTTAAATTATATTTAAGTTGGGGGGGGATTAGGGTTAGATTTAGGTTTAGGGGTTAATACATTTAATATAATAGCGGTGACGTTGGGGGCGGCAGATTAGGGGTTAATAAATATAGGTAGGTGTCGGCGATGTTAGGGACGGCAGATTAGGGGGTTAATAAAATTTAACTAGTGTTTGCGAGGCGGGAGTGCGGTGGTTTAGGGGTTAATATATTTATTACAGTAGTGACGATGTCCAGTCGGCAGATTAGGGGTTAAAAATTTTATTTTAGTGTTTGTGATGGGGGGTGGGCTCGGTTTAGGGGTTAATAGGTAGTTTATGGGTGTTAGTGTACTTTTTAGCACATTAGTTAAGAGTTTTATATTACAGCGTTAGCCCGTAAAACTCTTAACTACTGACTTTTAAATGCGGTAGGAGTCTTGACAGGAGAGGCTGTACTGCTCACTTTTTCCAAGACTCATAATATCGGCGTTAGGAAAATCCCATTGAAAAGATAGGATACACAATTGGCGTAAGTAAATTTGTGGTATGCTCGAGTCGCGGAAAAAAGTGAGTGGTACACCTGTACCTGCCAGACTCGTAATACCAGCGGGCGTTAAAAAGCAGCAATGGGACCTCTCAATGCTGCTTTTTAAGGCAAACGCAAGACTCGTAATCTAGGCGATAGTCTTGAATTTTGATGAATCCTCCAAAGGAAGTTGACAGTAGCCAAAGGAGGCCTGTAAGATGTCCACCCTTTGCAGTGGGTTTACCTCAAACTTAACTTATTTAATTCCCAACACTCAACACAAAACATTCAGCTAGATTACGAGTTGCACGTTATGACTCAAATATCATCGCTATGGGCCATAACGCTTTATTTTCCCTAACGCTGCTATTACAAGTTTCCGTAGCGCCACAAATATCCACATCTATGCTCAAATACCTAACGCTCACACAGACCCATTAGTTAATGATATACCAATAGCAAAGACATCCACAAATCACTTCAAAACATTAAACAAAGTACATCTACACTCATACAAACACTCTACAATATTTCATTTTTAAATTAAAAATTTTCATGTCAAAATATAATGGATCAAAGTTACGAGATCTCGGGTGTTTGAAAAAAAATGCACAAAAACCCATTTTACATTGACTTACATAGACATACGGGAATATACACTTATCTAGCTACAGCTAACTACAAATATTATCACATATATACACAAATCGATACATACAAACAATATACAACACTTTACCTACACAAAACATTAGTTTATTATGAAAGTAACACGATTTAGCTACTTTTTTACAGAAGGACATAACGTCACTCACTTTACGCTCAACACAAGTGTTGGATTTTATTTCTCTTGAAAATTCTCTCCTCCATTGACTTCTATGGGGAATATGTGCTCATGCACGCGACCGGCAGATTTACCTAACGCACGCAAAATTTTAAGACTTTAAAACTCGTAATAGTAGCGTTAGAATTTTGGTGCTAATTCATTTATTCTTGCGTTGGTCCCGCTATGACAAATAGATCAAGAAATTACTATTTCCCTATGGAGTTATGGGTTTTACTTGTGTGAACATCACTACAACATCAAATTCTTTTATGAAATTACATTACATCAACTAGAAATCACCATCAATTCTATCATCACCAATACAAAATTGGTTTCCAAAATGAAATCATATTTAAATGGACAGAAAAAATATTTTTTATTCACAAACAGTAGCCAATTGTAAACACTTGTCTCATTTACGTCTATTATAGCATTTCATTTATTCAACTCATGTGCTTGGATGAACAACATATCTACATAGGTTTACCAGATGATGATTGATGGATGCACATACATGCCTTTTGGCATTGACTCATACATGTGCATTGACATTCAGTCAAAAAAACAGATATATACAATGAACACATTTACATCATACAACTACATTGGAACAGAAATTATGGATTTAGTGTCCCTTTAACATCACGATTTACTCATAATATACCATTAGGAATTACGTACAATAATAACATATCATTAGAAAATATTAGAGCTGTTGCTTTTTTGGACGGAACAACAATGCTATACTGCTTTACATAAATGAACAGATGTGGGAGAGAATCACAATACATACATAGATGTACATAACACACATCACACAACAACAAAACACACTTTTATCTTTTTAATCAGCATGCAATAATAATGTTGCAAACTACAACAACAGAATGAAGATTTGCAAACTAGACAGGCATGTAGCTAATATGATGACATCATTCTAAGCTTCAACCATACAGATTACAGCATTAGGACTGTATCGCCCCTTTTATCAGTTTCGCACTCAATACTACATATACGAAAACAAGAGGGCTGGAAGATCTTCATTATTATTGTGATTTCAATGGGACACGTAAAATATTGAATTCTCGCCAATCACTTATATATAGAATATTACAGATGTCACCCGTCACTTTAACATTTGGCAACAATATTGCAGCAACATTGATTGATCAGATTCTATGCCATGTCTATGCACATTATACACAAATATGCACTTTCATTCATATTAGCGTGGACGTGTGGTTTTTAATATAACATCGCGTTTAATAAGTATTTATTACGCATATGAACAAACATTACGAAGGTGCACTGTATATGTTACATTTTACACTTTCACATTACGATTCATTGGGGGGAAAATACATTTCATCAAACACAAGAAAATCTGCACACTTTGAAAGCATTCGTGCCGCTCAGATACAATCAAAGTGTATACAATCAGCAATCATTACGAACACGCTACCAATGGAATTTTGCACTATAAATCTCCCAAACAACATGGCCAAAGTGTCCCTTGTGATCGACATTGTATCAAATCGCTTTTGTGTTTTTGCATACCTTGTTACTCCTTGTGTGTTTGCTCTTTTGTTTAGCTTTGTGCTGCTAGGCTTGGCAAATATGAATGATCTCCAGTTAGATGGTGCAGGTGCTGTTGCATGAATTGTGTACAATAGAATCAGGTGTGCTCGGCGTCTCCAAGAGAGGCGTAGGGCTTGTCTGATCAGAGGTCCTCCTGTTCACAGGGTGAGGCCCACCTTGAATAACATGAGCGACTTTGAGGTTTATGACAAGTATAGGCTCAATTGAGAGGAACTCATGGGCCTTTACGAAGTACTTAAACTTCATCTGGAGCCACGTAAACGTATGCAGACTGCAATCCCTGGCATAACCAAGAGGTACATACACATCCTGGCCTCTGGAAGTTTTTAATCCGGAGAGGGGTACATGCATGGGCTGTCTCAGGGTACCTTCTCTGTGGTTTTTGACAATGTTCTGGATGCCATTGTACGAGTTTGTAAGCTTTATATAGGATTCCCTCAAAATGATGGTGATTGGAGGAGCCTGAAGAGGGAATTCTTTGCAATAGCTTGAATGCCCAATGTGTTGGGAGCAATAGATTGCACCCACATTGCGCTGCATGCTCCAGCATATGACCAGCCCTTCCAAAATCGCAAACATTTTCATAGTCTCAATGTGCACAGTTCGTTTGCGACTCACAGATGCAGATTACGAAGGTGTGCGCAAATTTCAGCAGGGCTTGTCATGATGCCCGTATCCTCAGGCAGTCTTTACTCTGGCAGCAGTTTGAGGACAGACAGTTTCCGATGGGTGGCTCGTTGGTGAGTACTTTTGCACAGCATGGTTCAGAATTTAGACAATTGCCACTGTAATGTTCAAAAGCAGTTGTGTTTGTGTGATGTGCAAAATGTGCAGCTATAGAATGCGCTTTAACCATTTAATTGTCTCTTTCAGCAAATGACTAGTTTTAGCTCCCAACAGATATGTAGCATGTCCTAGCTTAAATGTGCAGCTATAGGATGCGTGTAAACTTTGTGCAAACATGTTAGGATTGTTCAAGAAATTATTATATTAAAATATAATTTTATATTTTTATTATCATAGGTAATTTATACATCAGATGATTCTGGCATTGGCTCCTGTAATGACTTCGATACCTGATTTTAAAAGACAACATCAGATGGTAATTATACACAATGTATGGACTGGGGGGGGGGGGATTTTGCACAATGATCCATCAAATGGCATACAATTTTAAATTGTATTATTATTTAGTTTAGACATTATTATATTTTTAGATAGTCAGAATGGGATACTCTGAAGCACATAGTTTTGCTAAAGTCATACATCAGAGGTTAATTAATAATTAACAATTAATAATGCACAATGTATATGACTCAGCTTCACACTTGATTGATAGAACATAACACAAAAGACGCTACATATGCTTAGTAAGCTATTGATCTAAATAGTTTAGAGAATGGTTGGGGGGGATGCAGAACCAAGTCACACATTTTTATTAATGATTTTCTTTACACTTTATTTTCCATTAGAGAGATTAGTTCATCTACAAACTGAAAGTGAAGACTCCCAGACTGAAAGTGAAGAATCCCAATGTGATCATGTCTGTGGTTTTGTCTTTCAACTGTGCTGACTTTTAAAAATATGCAAAGACACGTTCACATGGTAAGTGGGCACAATTCTCTGGAACAAGACTCGGGATGCAGGATGCATCCTATGGGAGACACTTACGGTTCATGTTTTTCTTTTTTTATAGATGGTATTTCACAGTCCTCTATTTTGAAAATGATGAATAGGACACATAATGAAGATAAACTGATATTTGAATAGAATTGCCTTTCAAAGACCATACATCCAGGTTAGTTTGCACAATGCATGCTATTTAAGAATCATAGGAGTAATAATGTTTAAATAATTCATAATATATATATGTCCTATTTTAGAATATGTTTGTTTTATATACATTACCCCTACTTTGTGCTAGAGAGGACTCAGATTGTGAGCAATCAGACAGATAAAGGGATACATTTTATAGTTGACATTTAGGTATATTATTATTATTATTATTATAATTTTTTTTCTTTAAAATTATTATTATTTTTTTTCTTTAAAATTATGCATTTTGTCTATTTTTAAATTCTAATACTGTATGTGTAAGTCAACTCTTGATTAGACAATTTAATGTGATTAATTTCAAATTATGTATAGATAGATGGATAGATATAGATCTCCATTCTGAACCTGTCTTTAATATCAAGACAAACAATCGGCTAGATTACGAGTCTAGCGTAAGCCTTAAAAAGCAGCGTTGAGAGGTCCCAACGCTGCTTTTTAACGCCCGCTGGTATTACAAGCCTTGCAGGTACTGGTGTACCGCTCACATTTTTGGCCAAACTCGAAAATACTGTAAATCCACTTACGTCAATTGCGTATCCTATTTTTTCAATAGGATTTGCCTAACGCCGGTATTATGAGTCTTCCAAAAAGTGAGCGGTACACCCTCTCCTATCAAGCCTGGTACCGCATTTAAAAGCCGTAGTATAAAACTCTTAACTAAAGTGTTAAAAAGTACACTAACACCCATAAACTACCTATTAACCCCTAAACCGAGCCCCCCCCCCCACATCGCAAACACTAAAATAAATTTTTTAACCCCTAATCTGCTGAACCGGACATCGCCGCCACTATAAAAATATATTAACCCCTAAACCGCCGCAATCCCGCATCGCAAACACTAGTTAAATTTTATTAACCCCTAATCTGCCATCCCTAACATTGCCGACACCTACCTACATTTATTAACCCCTAATCTGCCGCCCCCAATGTCACTGCAACTATATTAAGTGTATTAACCCCTAAATCTAAGTCTAACCCTAACACCCCCCTAACAAATATAATTTAAATAAATCTAAATAAAATTACTACAATTAACTAAATTATTCATATTTAAAACTAAATACTTACCTGTAAAATAAACCCTAAGATAGCTACAATATAACTAATAGTTACATTGTAGCTATCTCAGGGTTTATTTTTATTTTACAGGCAACTTTGTATTTATTTTAACTAGGTAGAATAGTTATTAAATAGTTATTAATTATTTAATAGCTACCTAGTTAAAATAAAGACAAATTTACCTGAAAAATAAAACCTAACCTAAGTTACAATTACACCTAACACTACACTATAAATAAATTAATTCTCTAAATTAACTACAATTAAATACAATTAAAAACAATTATCTAAAGTACGAAAAAAAACAAACACTTAATTACAGAAAATAATAAAATACTAATCCCCCTAATAAAATAAAAAAGCCCCCCAAAATAATAAAAAGCCCTACCCTATACTAAATTACAAATAGCCCTTAAAAGGGCCTTTTGCGGGGCATTGCCCCAAAGTAATCAGCTCTTTTACCTGTAAAAAAAGTACAATACCCCCCCAATATTAAAACCCACCAACCACACACCCAACCCTACTCTAAAACCCACCCAATCCCCCCTTAATAAAACCTAACACTAACCCCTTGAAGATCACCCTACCTTGAGAAGTCTTCACCCAACCGGGCCGAAGTCCTCAATGAAGCCGGGCGAACTGGTCCTCCAGATGGGCAGAAGTCTTCATCCAAGCTGGGAAGAAGAGGTCCTCCAGACGGGCAGAAGTCTTCATCCAGACGGCATCTTCTATCTTCATCCATCCAGCGCGGAGCGGTTCCATCTTCAAGACATCTGACGCGGAGCATCCTCTTCGGAATTAAGGTAGAAAAAATCCTATTGGCTGATGCAATCAGCCAATAGGATTAAGCTCACATTCTATTGGCTGTTCCAATCAGCCAATAGAATGCAAGCTCAATCCTATTGGCTATTCCAATCAGGCAATAGGATTGAAGTTCAATCCTATTGGCTGATTGCACCAGCCAATAGGATTTTTTCTACCTTAATTCCGATTGGCTGATAGAATTCTATCAGCCAATTGGAATTGAAGGGACGCCATCTTGGATGACGTCATTTAAAGGAACCTTCATTCAGTCTTCAGATGAAGACAGAAGAGGATGCTCCACGTCGGATGTCTTGAATATGGACCAGCTTCGCGCCAGATGGATGAAGATAGAAGATGCCGTCTGGATGAAGACTTCTACCCGTCTGGAGGACCTCTTCTTCCCGGCTTGAATGAAGACTTCTGCCCGTCTGGAGGACCACTTCGCCCGGCTTCGTTGAGGACTTCGGCCCGGTTGGGTGAAGACTTCTCAAGGTAGGGTGGTTTTCAGGGGGTTAGTGTTTTTTTTTTTAAGGGGGTATTGGGTGGGTTTTAGAGTAGGGTTGGGTGTGTGGGTGGTGGGTGTTAATGTTGGGGGGTATTGTACTTTTTTCAGGTAAAAGAGCTGATTACTTTGGGGCAATGCCCCGCAAAAGGCCCTTTTAAGGGCTATTTGTAATTTAGTATAGGGTAGGGCTTTTTATTATTTTGGGGGGCTTTTTATTTTGTTAGGGGGATTAGATTAGGTGTAATTAGTTTAAAAAACTTGTAATTATTTTATTATTTTTTGTAATTTAGTGGGGGGTTTTTTGTACATTAGTTTATTTTATTTTATTGTAATTAGTTTAATTTAATTGAGTTAATTAATTTATTTATAGTGTAGTGTTAGGTGTAATTGTAACTTAGGTTAGGTTTTATTTTACAGGTACTTTTGTTTTATTTGTTTTATTATTTTGTTTTATTATTTTTTGTAATTTAGTGGGGTTTTTTTATCGTACTTTAGATAATTGTATTTAATTGTAGTTAATTTAGGGAATTAATTTAATTATAGTGTAGTGTTAGGTGTAATTGTAATTTAGGTTAGGTTTTATTTTACAGGTAAATTTGTCTTTATTTTAACTAGGTAGCTATTAAATAGTTAAGAACTATTTAATAACTATTCTACCTAGTTAAAATAAATACAAAGTTCACATTTGGTGGTCCTGCGCCAATCTGCAAAGATTTTGGACGGATGTCCTGTCAGAGATTTCCGAGACCCTAGGGACTGTGATTCCTTACAATCCAAATATCATCCTATTCCTTGATCTACCCAGGTTGGTAGGGACGGGCAAACAACCATTACTTCTAATCATGCTCACTGCGGCTAAGAAGCTCATACCTAAACATTGGAAATCCCAAACAGCTCCCTCCAGAGAGGAATGGAGGACATAAAACCTTTCTTTGGAGAGATACCATTACTAAAAAACACACCAACTAGAGGTCTTTGAGATGGTGATGGCGTTGTGGCAGAGAAAGATATAATCTATAAAGGATTAGACCTGGCCTAATTTCCCCCACTTTTTTTTTCTCTCTCCCCCACCCCCCTTCTCTCCCCTCGCACACTTGCTCTTCTTTCCTTGTTCTCCTTTATACTTCTATCTACACTCTTCCTTTTTCCTAACTTTGGAAAACTATGTGATGTTTAACCTTTGAAAAATTGAAAAACCTTAAAAGCACTGTGAGAATGGTTTTAT
Source organism: Bombina bombina (assembly GCF_027579735.1). NCBI lineage: Eukaryota > Metazoa > Chordata > Amphibia > Anura > Bombinatoridae > Bombina > Bombina bombina. Next base: position 167,740,090 of record NC_069502.1, read on the forward strand.
TATAACCTTGGCTTTGAAACTTTGTTTATACTTTCTCATGTTTACTTATTCTTCAATGGAATAGACAATTTTGGTATCTACAATTTAAAATGTGGTATTCAGGACCTTCCAGCTCCTCACTCATTGGTAAAGCAATAATCCATATTGAACTTTTTGATTGTTAAACATGTTACCTTGTTGTCTTTTTCAATATCTTAATAAAGATTTAATAATAAATAAATAAATAAATACAAAGTTGCCTGTAAAATAAAAATAAACCATGAGATAGATACAATGTAACTATTAGTTATATTGTAGCTATCTTAGGGTTTATTTTATAGGTAAGTATTTAGTTTTAAATAGGAATGATTTAGTTAATTGTATTAATTTTATTTAGATTTATTTAAATTATATTTAAGTTAGGGGGGTTAGGGTTAGACTTAGGTTTAGGGGTTAATAACTTTAATATAGTGGCGGCGACGTTGGGGTCGGCAGATTAGGGGTTAATAAATATAATGTAGGTGTTGGCGATGTTGGGGGCAGCAGATTAGGGGTTCATAAGTATAATGTAGGTGGCGGCGGTGTCCGGAGCGGCAGATTAGGGGTTAATAATATAATGTGGGTGTCGGCGATGTCAGGGACGGCAGATTAGGGGTTAATAAGTGTAAGATTAGGGGTGATTAGACTCGGGGTTCATGTTAGGGTGTTAGGTGTAAACGTAAATTTTCTTTCCTTATAGGAATCCATAGGGCTGCGTAAGGAGCTGAACGCTGCTTTTTTGCAGGTGTTAGGTTTTTTTTCATCCGGCTCTCCCCCATTGATCCCTATGGGGAAATCGTGCATGAGCACGTTTTACCAGCTCACCGCTAACGTAAGCATCACTGGTATTGAGGTGAGATGTGGAGCAAAATTTTGCTCTCCGCTCACTTTTCTGCGGCTAACGCTGGATTTGTAAAAACCTGTAATACCAGTGTTGTCTGTAGGTGAGAGGTGAGCGGTGAGCATAAACTGCTCATTAACTCCGCACACCATTACCGACAAAACTTGTAATCTACCCAATTACATGTTAGAGCATAGACAGAAGATGAATTTACAATTATTATATTTTCTGAATATTTTGTTAGTCATGTGTTCATTAAATAACCCAATTGATTAATGTTTTTAATTTTTTCTTTCTTTCTTTCTTTTCAGATTTCCATTTTGGATGAATTCCAAAACTAATATTGATTTATTTTTAAAAAAAAATAAAAATTTCTTTACATTCTATATTTTTATATTTTATTTATTGAAATACATATTATTTGATACATATCTCTATCCCAGTAAGATAAGAAGAAATACATCCATCTAATCTGACATGTAAACAAAATATTAGTTCCATGACTGTTAAAGTATCTATTTTACAAGCACATGCCTGATATCAAATATACTAATTTTGATAAATTTATAGAATGAAAAAATATCAACACAGCTGAACCAGATAATGTTAAAGTCAAGTATCTTACAAAAGTTAAGGTGGAGTTAGATACAGCCATCTATGATTTGGTTGTGTGATTTAGAGATGTCAAAATCATAAAATGTTTATGACGAGGATATGCAGTATAAATTATACATAACAACTTTGCTCATTTCACTTTTAAGAAATGAAAGTGTTTAACTTGCTACATTAAAGTGACAGTGTAGTTTAATGTTATATTTACATTCTAATTTCTATAATCTTATTTATATATATATACCATTTATTATGGTTTCATTATTTGAAAGGTAATCTAGGTAGATTAAATTATCTTTTAAGAATATGTAAGTTAATTTCACATTTATACCAAGCTAGTTATTGTATGCCATATTGATGACTTTTCACTCTAGTGGAGTCATTTGAAGGGTCAGTTAACTATAGATATATCAAAATATAATTGCTCACAATTACACTCTTTACCTGTTGCAGTGTATCAAATTTAAGTATTTCTGTTACCCTTGATTTTAATTTAGTTTATTTCTCCAATGTTATCTCCACCTACTCCTAATGGTTTTGTCCTTAAGGCAAAGCTGTATAAATACAGCCATTGTAAGATATTTCACTCCCAGTGGGGCTTACAATACTTAAGGTAATACAAATTACAAATCTTTTCGGTTGATTGTTTTGCAGATATAAGAAGTATGTATATGTCTAAAAATGTTATAAAGTTAGGAGATAAGACTATCTATCCAAGCTAATACACATATTTGTGGTTTTCTCTTCCCAATAATAATTCATACATCAACATGAACAATTTAATTTCATGCATTATATACCCTGCTGATAAGAAAATAATGATGAATTGTAAACACATTAATTTTTCAAAATATTATAGTATACTGTCCCTTTAAGAGTCTGCACTGAAGCATTTAAAAGCTCCATCAAATGATGGAGATTAGGGTACATTTTACAAACAAGGTTCTCACACAGGTCAAATGTATATTCATATAACAGGACAGAATATGCAATAATTAGTAGTATATTAAAGTAAATATCTTTTTGGTTTGCAGTCCCTTTTATATGTATATAAAATCATATATTTAAATATATATTTAATATTCACACATGACTGCATATTTAAAAAATAAACTTAGTTTTATTTTAGAGCTTGTGATGGCTTATTTCGTTTTTGTTTTTTTTCCCAAAAAGCTTTATTAATGATTATAAGAGAGGATACAGAAACAAAAAGAAAAAGTAAAATCCAAAAGAAAAAAGGACATTACAATTCAATACACATCATACATTTGTAATTTTGAACAATGGAGAGAGTTGGTGTTACTATTTTTCAAGTGGTCCTGGTTCATATTCTAGATAATGTGTTACATGCTTAACAATGTTCATTTCAAAGTCCCGTTACTTCTATTTTACAAAAGAAGACTCTCTCCCCTTGTTCTTATTATCCTCGCTTTCATCTCATATCCTTTGTATATAACATTATATATTGATAGAGAAATTAAAAACATAACTACAACCAATTAAGATTGGTCAGAAAAAAAAACTGGTTACAAAAAGGTACATTATCTTTATATATATCTCCGAGTTATCATGCGGTCATGACAGGTCACATGGTCATAGGGCACATATTCAAGATCAAAGAGCTTAGCTAATAGGTCTACAGATGGTTAGAAAGGACTATTGTGAGTGAGTGTATTCCTCCCAAAACAGAAGCATTGCATGATAAAAGTCAAGCCGACCAGATTTCTGGTAGTGATATTTCACTTACACTAAGAGTCGTGATACATTTTGTTTCCAACTTTGTATTGTGGGAATCTGGGTTTGTTTCCAGAGGCGGGGTATCAGTTGTTTATCCCCGCTTAACATTATATATAACAGCATCAATTTATATTTACATTTAAGTTTAGGGGGCTTGTTGAACAGCAAGGTTAGAGGATCAAATTGGGTCTCTATTGTTAAAATTTTTCCTATTTCATTGTGCACCTCCCTCCAAAAAGGCTTCAGGATTGAACAATCCCACCATATATGGGCTAGTGTTCCAACCTGCCCGCAACCCCTCCAACAATTGGGGTCTGCCTGATTATATACTTTAGCTAGTCTGCTCGGATGCAGATACCAGCGGCACATAATTTTCATGTTCGTCTCTGTTATGGACATAGAAGAGGGGGATTTACCCATTTGTTTAAAAATTATGTTCCAGTCCTTTGGATGGACTGACATGCCAAGTTCCCTCTCCCATGATTTAGTATAAGCCGGAAGGTTAGTGGAGTGTATTTCCAACAAATTTTTATAGATTAGGGAAAGGGTTTCTCTCATAGGGGTTTGTGTCCAGCACAAGGTCTCGAAGAGCGTTAGGTGGCTTATTTCATTTTTATTGAAAGGGAAATGACAAAAGAATCTAATCTTCCATGATTCAGACAGAGCATATTTGAATCTAAAATAAAAATGGACTTTAATAATCACATATGGTTTATTCTCATGTTATCCTAAGTTTGCACAAACGGGTAGGCAACAATGCATATTTACAATGTTTAGACAAATGTATTTAGATAAATTTAAATATTGCATATCAGATCATTAAAGGGACATTAATCCAAAAACGTTTGTTTCATGATTCCTATAGAAAATATAAATTTAAACATTAAAATGTACTTCTATTTTATAATTACCTTCATTCTTTTGATATACTTTCCTTTAAAACCATATCTAGATATGTTCAGTAGTGATGTCGCGAATTGTTCGCCGGCGAATAGTTCCCGGCGAACATAGCAGGTTTGCGTTCGCCGCGGCGGGCAAACATATGCGATGTTCGATCCGCCCCCTATTTGTCATCATTGAGTAATACTTTGACCCTGTACCTCACAGTCAGCAGGCACATTCCAGCCAATCAGCAGCAGACCCTCCCTCCCAGACCCTCCTACCTCCTGGACAGCATCCATTTTAGATTCATTCGGAAGCTGCATTCTTAGGGAGAGGAGGGACAGTGTGGCTGCTGCTGATTAATAGGGAAATCGATAGCTAGGCTAGTGTATTCAGTGTCCACTACAGTCCTGAAGGACTCATCTGATCTCTTCTGTAAGGACAGCACCCTAAAAAGCCCTTTTTAGGGCTGCTTTTTTTTCCCTGTGTAATCTAATTGCAGTTGCCTGCCTGCCAGCGTGTGCCAGGCTCACAGCGTATACTGTGCCCAGTGCCACCACTCATATCTGGTGTAACAGTAGTGTAAATTAAAAAAAAAAAAACTTTTTTGACTGTGAAACATCAGTCTGCTTGCGTAATCTAATTGTAGTTGCCTGCCAGCGTGTGTGCCAGGCTCACAGTGTATACTGTGCCCACTTGCCCAGTGCCACCACTCATATCTGGTGTAACAGTAGTGTAAATTTAAAAAAAACTAAACTTTTTGACTGTGAAACATCAGTCTGCTTGTGTAATCTAATTGCAGTTGCCTGCCTGCCAGCGTGTGTGTCAGGCTCACAGCGTATACTGTGCCCACTTGCCCAGTGCCACCACTCATATCCCTAGTAACAGTAGTGTAAATTTAAAAAAAAAACTTTTTTGACTGTGAAACTTCAGTCTGCTTGTGTAATCTAATTGCAGTTGCCTGACTGCCTGCCAGCGTGTGTGTCAGGCTCACAGCGTATACTGTGCCCACTTGCCCAGTGCCACCACTCATATCTTGTTTAATAGTAGTGTACATTTAAAAAAAATAAACTTTTTTGACTGTGAAACATCAGTCTGCTTTTTTGTGTCAGGCTCACAGCATATACTGTGCCCACTTGCCCAGTGCCACCACTCATATCTTGTTTAATAGTAGTGTAAGTTTACATTTTAAAAAAAAAACTTTTTTGACTGTGAAACATCAGTCTGCTTTTTTGTGTCAGGCTCACAGCGTATACTGTGCCCACTTGCCAAGTGCCACCACTCATATCTTGTTTAATAGTAGTGTAAGTGTACATTTAAAAAAAACAAAAAACTTTTTTGACTGTGAAACATCAGTCTGCTTTTTTGTGTCAGGCTCACAGCGTATACTGTGTCCACTTGCCCAGTGCCACCACTCATATCTTGTTTAATAGTAGTGTAAGTGTACATTTAAAAAAAAAAACTTTTTTGACTGTGAAACATCAGTCTGCTTTTTTGTGTCAGGCTTACAGCGTATACTGTGCCCACTTGCCCAGTGCCACCACTCATATCTTGTTTAATAGTAGTGTAAGTGTACATTTAAAAAAAAAAACTTTTTTGACTGTGAAACAACATCAGTCTGCTTTTTTGTGTCAGGCTCACAGCGTATACTGTGCCCACTTGCCAAGTGCCACCACTCATATCTTGTTTAATAGTAGTGTAAGTGTACATTTAAAAAAAAAAACTTTTTTGACTGTGAAACATCAGTCTGCTTTTTTGTGTCAGGCTCACAGCGTATACTGTGCCCACTTGCCCAGTGCCACCACTCATATCTTGTTTAATAGTAGTGTAAGTGTACATTTAAAAAAAAAAACTTTTTTGACTGTGAAACATCAGTCTGCTTTTTTTGCGTCAGGCTCACAGCATATATAGTGCCCACTTGCCCAGTGGCACCACTCATATCTTGTTTAATAGTAGTGTAAGTGTACATTTAAAAAAAAAAACTTTTTTGACTGTGAAACATCAGTCTGCTTTTTTGTGTCAGGCTTACAGCGTATACTGTGCCCACTTGCCCAGTGCCACCACTCATATCTTGTTTAATAGTAGTGTAAGTGTACATTTAAAAAAAGTTTGAAACATCAATCTGCTTTTTTTGTGTCAAGCTCACAGCATATATAGTGCCCACTTGCCCAGTGGCACCACTCATATCTTGTTTAATAGTAGTGTAAGTGTACATTTAAAAAAAAAAACTTTTTTGACTGTGAAACATCAGTCTGCTTTTTTTTGTCAGGCTTACAGCGTATACTGTGCCCACTTGCCCAGTGGCACCACTCATATCTTGTTTAATAGTAGTGTCAGTGTACATTTAAAAAAAAAGAAACTTTTTGAACTGTGAAACATCATTCTGCTTTTTTGTGCAGGCTCACAGCGTATACTGTGCCCACTTGCCCAGTGCCACCACTCATATCTTGTTTAATAGTAGTGTAAGTGTACATTTAAAAAAAAAAAAAACTTTTTGGACTGTGAAACATCAGTCTGCTTTTTTGTGTCAGGCTCACAGCGTATACTGTGCCCACTTGCCCAGTGCCACCACTCATATCTTGTTTAATAGTAGTGTAAGTGTACATTTAAAAAAAACTAAAAACTTTTTGGACTGTGAAACATCAGTCTGCTTTTTTGTGTCAGGCTCACAGCGTATACTGTGCCCACTTGCCCAGTGGCACCACTCGTATCTTGTTTAATAGTAGTGTAAGTGTACATTTAAAAAAAAATGACAGGCAGAGGCAGGCCACCCCGCAGGTGCCATCGTGGTCGTGGTGCTGTGATTCCCTTTGGCCCTAGAATAATGCCCAGTGTTCAGAGGCCACGTACCATGAACTCGAAAAGTTCTGAGGACATAGTTGACTTTTTAACACAGGACACTTAATCTTCTACAGCTTCCGCTCTGAACCTTGACGCACCATCCTCCTCCAGCTTAGCTTCGGGCACCTCTCAAGTTACCACTCGCCCGCCTGCCGCCACCACCAACACTAGCACCACAGCCGCTTCACTTGATCTGTCAGAGGAGTTATTTACACATCAGTTTGAAGAAATGAGTGATGCACAACCATCATTGACAGAGGATGTAGATAACAGTGATATGTCTCAGTCAGGCAGCATTACAGACATGGACGTACGGTGTGATGATGATGATGTTGCACCCGCTGCTGCTTCCTTTGTTGAGTTGTCAGATACAAGTGAAGTGGTTGATGATGACGATGCGTCCGTGGATGTCACGTGGGTGCCCGCTAGAAGAGAAGAAGAACAGGGGGAAAGTTCAGATGGGGAGACAGAGAGGAGGAGGAAGAGACGAGTTAGAAGCAGGGGGAGGTCGTCGCAAGGAGCTAGTGGCACAGTCAGACAGCATGCATCGGCACCCGGGGTCAGCTAGACAGCACGCCAATCAACGCATGCTGTTGCCACCACCAGAATGCTGTCATCGCAGAGCTCAGCAGTGTGGCATTTTTTGTATGTGTCTGCCTCTGACAACAGCGATGCCATTTGCAACCTGTGCCAAAAGAAACTGAGTCGTGGGAAGTCCAACACCCACCTAGGTACAACTGCTTTGCAAAGGCACATGATCACACATCACAAACGCCTATGGGATCAACACATGAGTACAAGCAGCACACAAACTCAAAGCCGCCATCCTCCTCCTGCTCCAGCATCTTCAGCCACGTCAACCACTGCTGTCCTCCTTGCCCCCTCTCAACCATCCGCCACTCCGTCTCTCGGCTTGAGCAGTTCCTGCTCATCACCAGCCCACAGTCAGGTGTCTGTCAAGGACATGTTTGAGCGTAAGAAGCCAATGTCACAAAGTCACCCCCTTGCCCGGCGTCTGACAGCTGGCTTGTCTGAACTCTTAGCCCACCAGCTATTACCATACAAGCTGGTGGAGTCTAAGGCGTTCAAAAAATTTGTAGCTATTGGGACACCACAGTGGAAGGTACCCGGCTGAAATTTCTTTGCACAAAAGGCAATCCCCAACCTGTACTCGATTGTGCAAAAGGAAGTAATGGCATGTCTGGCACACAGTGTTGGGGCAAGGGTACATCTGACCACTGATACCTGGTCTGCAAACCATGGTCAGGGCAGGTATATCACCTACACTGCGCATTGGATAAACCTGCTGATGGCTGCCAAGCATGGAATGCGTGGCTCTGCAGAGGAGTTGGTGACACCGCCACGACTTGCAGGCAGGCCTGCTGCCACCTCCTCTACTCCTCCTACTCCATCCTCTTCCATAACCTCCTCGGCTGAGTCCTCTTCTGCTGCTGTGTCTTGCTCCACATCAACGGCACCCCCCCAGCTCCCCAGGTACTATTCCACATCCCGGATACGGTAGTATCACGCCGTCTTTGGGTTGACTTGCCTGAAAGCAGAGAGTCACACCGGACCAGCACTCCTGTCCGCCCTGAACGCACAGGTGGATCAGTGGCTGACTCCGAAACAACTGGAGATCGGCAAAGTGGTTAGTGACAACGGAAGCAATTTGGTGGCAGCATTGAATTTGGGCAAGTTGACACATGTGTCGTGCATGGCACATGTGTGTAATCTGATCATACAATGCTTTGTGCATAAGTACCCAGGCTTACAGGACATCCTGAAGCAGGCCAGGAAGGTGTGTGGCCATTTCAGGCGTTCCTACACGGCCATGGCGCACTTTTCAGATATCCAGTGGCGAAACAACATGCCAGTGAGGCACTTAATTTGCGACAGCCCGACACGTTGGAATTCAACACTCCTAATGTTCGACCGCCTGCTCCAACAAGAAAAAGCCGTTAACGACTATTTGTATGACCGGGGTGCTAGGACAGCCTCTGCGGAGCTGGGAATTTTTTTGCCAAGTTACTGGACGCTCATGCGCAATGCCTGTAGGCTCATGCGTCCTTTTGAGGAGGTGACAAACCTAGTCAGTCGCACCGAAGGCACCATCAGCAACATCATACCATTTGTTTTCTTCCTGGAGCGTGCCCTGCGAAGAGTGCTGGATCAGGCCGTAGATGAGCGTGAAGAGGAAGAGTTGTGGTCACCATCACCACCAGTAACAGCCTTATCAGCATCGCTTGCTGGACCAGCGGCAACGCTGGAAGAGGATTGTGAGGAAGAGGAGTCAGAGGAGGAATGTGGCTTTGAGGAGGAGGAGGAAGACCAACCACAACAGGCATCCCAGGGTGCTCGTTGTCACCTATCTGGTACCCGTGGTGTTGTACGTGGCTGGGGGGAAGAAGATACCTTCAGTGAGATCATTGAGGACGAGGAACAGGACATGAGTAGCTCGGCATCCAACCTTGTGCAAATGGGGTCTTTCATGCTGTCGTATCTGTTGAGGGACCCTCATATAAAAAATCTGAAGGAGAACGACCTGTACTGGGTGTCCACGCTACTAGACCCCCGGTATAAGCATAAAGTGCCTGAAATGTTACCGAATTACCGCAAGTCGGAAAGGATGCAGCAGTTCCAAAAGAAATTAAAAAGTATGCTTTACACAGCGTATAAGGGTGATGTCACAGCACAATGGGAATCTAACAGGGGAAGAGGTGAAAGTAATCATCCTCCTCCCACGACCACGCCGGCAAGGACAGGACACTTTACAGACGTGTTGTTGATGGAGGACATGCAGAGCTTTTTAAGTCCTATGCATCGCCACAGCCCTTCGGGGTCCACCCTCAGAGAACGACTCGACCGACAGGTAGCAGACTACCTCGCCTTAACTGCAGATCTCGACACTCTGAGGAGCGATGAACCCCTTGACTACTGGGTGTGCAGGCTTGACCTGTGGCCTGAGCTATCCCAATTTGCGATAGAACTTCTGGCCTGCCCCGCTTCAAGTGTCCTGTCAGAAAGGACCTTCAGTGCAGTAGGAGGTATTGTCACTGAGAAGAGAAGTCGCCTAGGTCAAAAAAGTCTAGATTACCTCACCTTTATTAAGATGAATGAGGGATCGATCCCGAAGGGACTGACATTGGGCGATACATTCGACTAAAAAAGGCCTGATGAGATGAGCTGCCTTGGGCTAAAAATGGTCCACACGCTGGTGTATTTTATCTCTGAATGCCGGATGACTTGCGTGACTTATCCGCCACCAAAGTAGGAGGACCGACCAAGCATCTTTTTCCATCTCCCGGTTCCTAAAATCCATGCCATATACACTTCTCCTGATAGGGGACGTAACAGGGATTAAACTGATAAGAATATTACTACTTAACACACCACTCATATCTGGTGGCACAGTAGATTTCACGCGCAGTGGCCCAAATTTGATGTAGGAGGACCGACCAAGCATCTTTTTCCATCTCCCGGTTCCTAAAATCCATGCCATATACACGTCCCCTGATAGGGGACGTAACAGGGATTAAACTGATAAGAATAGTACTACTTAACACACCACTCATATCTGGTGGCACAGTAGATTGCACGCACAGTGCCCCAAATTTGAAATAGGAGGACCGACCAAGCATCTTTTTCCATCTCCCGGTTCCTAAAATCCATGCCATATACACGTCCCCTGATAGGGGACGTAACAGGGATTACACTGATAAGAATAGTACTACTTAACACACCACTCATATCTGGTGGCACAGTAGATTGCACGCGCAGTGCCCCAAATTTGAAGTAGGAGGACCGACCAAGCATCTTTTTCCATCTCCCGGTTCCTAAAATCCATGCCATATACACGTCCCCTGATAGCGGACGTAACAGGGATTAAACTGATAAGAATAGTACTACTTAACACACCACTCATATCTGGTGGCACAGTAGATTGCACGCACAGTGCCCCAAATTTGAAGTAGGAGGACCTCCCAAGCATCTTTTTCCATCTCCCGGTTCCTAAAATCCATGCCATATACACGTCCCCTGATAGGGGACGTAACAGGGATTAAACTGATAAGAATAGTACTACTTAACACACCACTAATATCTGGTGGCACAGTAGATTGCACGCGCAGTGCCCCAAATTTGAAGTAGGAGGACCGACCAAGCATCTTTTTCCATCTCCTGGTTCCTAAAATCCATGCCATATACACGTCCCCTGATAGGGGACATAACAGGGATTAAACTGATAGGAATAGTACTACTTAACACACCTTATAATAATGCAGAGAGAGGCAACGCAGAGAGAGGAGTCTGAAATAGAGGAGTCAGAGGAGGAAGGTGGCTTTGAGGAGGTGGAAGACCAAACACAGCAGGCGTCCCAGGGGGCTTGTTGTCACCTTTCAGGGACCCTTGGTGTTGTACGTGGCTAGGTGGAGGAAGAGACCTTCAATGACATCAGTGAGGACAAGGAACGGGACATGGCTAACTTGGTATCCAACCTTGTGCAAATGGGGAGTTTGCGGTTGTGCAAATGGACTGTTTGCGGTTGTTTGCGGTGCGTTAAACGGGGGTTTGGTCTGTCACTGGGAAGCAGGTGTAACCCTTACACTACCTGATCGATACAACATCATACCTGATGTTTTAAAGCACGTTATTCCAAACAATTTAGGAATGTTAGGTGATTTATGCCCTTTATGGATTAAAACCAGACTCTGCATCAACTATGGAATTTTCCGTGGGAGTTTTGCCATGGATCCCCCTCCGGCATGCCACAGTCCAGGTGTTAGTCCCCTTGAAACAATATCCATCACTATTGTGGCCAGAAAGAGTCCCTGTGGGTTTTAAAATTCGCCTGCCTATTGAAGTCAATGGCGGTTCGCCCGGTTCGTCCGTTCGCAAACTTTTGTGGACGTTCGCGTTCGCGGTTTGCGAACGCAAAATTTTATGTTCGCGACATCACTAATGTTGAGTAGCTGCTGATTGGTGGCTGCACAGATATGCCTTGTGTGATTGGCTAAACCATGTGCATTGCTATTTCTTTTGTAAAGGACATCTAAAGAATAAAGCTAAATAGATTGAGTTAAAGGGGCAGTCTAGTCAAAATTAAACTTTCATGATTCAGATAGGGCATGCAATTATTTTTTTTTTAAATATTTTATTTAAATCCTTTCCAGAATACAATTTCATTCGACACTATGATTTAATTAAAACAAGTACAGACATTATAAGAACACAGAAAGAAAAATAAAAATAAAATACATAGTAAACAAAATAATTGGGCCTTATATCCTCAGGCAATTTTTCTCATAGAAAAAAAAAAAAGAAATAAATTGCATTTTACATATCCTGAATTGGATTTTCGTTTTCTGATTTTTCCCCCTTGTTCCCCTCTGCTCCCTTACCCTATCCTTCTAAAAAAAAAAAAAAAAAAAAAAAAAAAAAATGGAATTAAATTATTGTTACCACATGTCAAGCATAACCAGTTCTGAGTTCCTGAAGGGGTAAATCAGGAATTCAACTTCACTAGGTGGTAAATCTTTAATAAACAATGACCATTTCAGGAATAATTTTCTAATATCTTGCTCATTATCTGGGTCTGTGTCAATTTGTTCCAATATGTATTGTTTTTTTTAAATAATTCTTAATTTCAACTATACTAGGTGTTGTTCTCTGTTTCCATTTTCTAAGATTAAGCTGTCTGGCTGCTATTAAAGTCATATTAATAATTTTCCTATTATTTCCTTCATTGTTACTAGAATTATGAAGTAAAAAGACTATTATTTTCAGTGATAGAACTATACAAGAGGGAGCTAGTATTTTATTCAACCAAAATTGAATCTTCGACCAGAAATTTCTAATTTTTGGGCAAGCCCATAACATGTGCTGAAGGTCTGCCATCGGAAAAGAACATTTTGGGCAGGAATTGAAACTATTATTCCCACATCTAGATCCTTTTTCCGGGGTAAAATAGGTCATGTAAAGCAGTTTAAGATGGGATTCCCTCCAGGAGAAGGAGAGAGTGACACGAGCAGTCTCTTGTATTGATAAGTAGAATAGTGGGGGGTCCAGGGGTTGTTTAATCAGAGCACTCCACTTATTTTGAGTTGTTTCAACATTTTTTGCTCCTTTTACTGATACCAGCATATGGTATCCAGGTGCAATTGACATACGTCCCATTTTAGCGACAGCAAGCCAGTTCCCAACACTCTCTAGGGACCAGTTCCACCCATAATCGTGAGTAAGTTTTAAAACATAATGCCTTGCCTGGAGATAGGCAAAAAAAATCTTATGTGGTATATTGAATTCTAGTCTAAGGGTTTCAAATGATTTAACACATCTTCTTTCAAAATCAAGAATCTGATATATATTACTAAGCCCTAATATTTTCCATTCCCTGTAAACTCCTGCCTGTATTCCGGCTTCAAACTGAGGATTACCCATGAATGGAATATGCCGGGAAACATGGTGCTCCACCTTTAATAAAGCACAAATCTTTTTCCAGGCAAGGATAGGATTATATATGGACTTTAACTTCTTAATTTCATTCGGAATCTGGTTAGCGTCAGTATGTATAAGTGCTATTGGGTTCAGAGGATAAGTTATGTTTCTTTCATGTAATTAGCAAGAGTCCATGAGCTAGTGACGTATGGGATATACATTCCTACCAGGAGGGGCAAAGTTTCCCAAACCTCAAAATGCCTATAAATACACCCCTCACCACACCCACAATTCAGTTTTACAAACTTTGCCTCCGATGGAGGTGGTGAAGTAAGTTTGTGCTAGATTCTACGTTGATATGCGCTCCGCAGCAAGTTGGAGCCCGGTTTTCCTCTCAGCGTGCAGTGAATGTCAGAGGGATGTGAGGAGAGTATTGCCTATTTGAATGCAGTGATCTCCTTCTACGGGGTCTATTTCATAGGTTCTCTGTTATCGGTCGTAGAGATTCATCTCTTACCTCCCTTTTCAGATCAACGATATACTCTTATATATACCATTACCTCTGCTGATTCTCGTTTCAGTACTGGTTTGGCTATCTGCTATATGTAGATGAGTGTCCTGGGGTAAGTAAGTCTTATTTTCTGTGACACTCCAAGCTATGGTTGGGCACTTTGTTTATAAAGTTCTAAATATATGTATTCAAACATTTATTTGCCTTGACTCAGAATGTTCAACTTTCCTTATTTTCAGACAGTCAGTTTCATATTTGGGATAATGCATTTTAATTTAACATTTTTTCTTACCTTAAAATTTGACTTTTCCCTGTGGTCTGTTAGGCTCGCGGGGGATGAAAATGCTTCATTTTATTGCGTCATTCTTGGCGCGGACTTTTTTGGCGCAAAAATTCTATTTCCGTTTCCGGCGTCATACGTGTCGCCGGAAGTTGAGTCATTTTTTGACGTTATTTTGCGCAAAAAATGTCGGCGTTCCGGATGTGGCGTCATTTTTGGCGCCAAAAAGCATTTAGGCGCCAAATAATGTGGGTGTCTTATTTGGTGCGAAAAAATATGGGCGTCACTTTTGTCTCCACATTATTTAAGTCTCATTTTTTATTGCTTCTGGTTTCTAGAAGCTTGTCCTTTGGCATTTTTTCCCATTCCTGAAACTGTCATTGAAGGAATTTGATCAATTTTGCTTTATATATATGTTGTTTTTTCTCTTACATATTGCAAGATGTCTCACGTTGCATCTGAGTCAGACGATACTACAGGAAAATCGCTGTCAAGTGCTGAATCTACCAAAGCTAAGTGTATCTGCTGTAAACTTTTGGTAGCTATTCCTCCAGCTGTTGTTTGTATTGATTGTCATGACAAACTTGTTAAAGCAGATAATATTTCCTTTAGTAAAGTACCATTGCCTGTTGCAGTTCCTTCAACATCTAAGGTGCAGAATGTTCCTGATAATATAAGAGATTTTGTTTCTGAATCCATAAAGAAGGCTATGTCTGTTATTTCTCCTTCTAGTAAACGTAAAAAATCTTTTAAAACTTCTCTCCCTACAGATGAATTTTTAACTGAACATCATCATTCTGATTCTGATGATTCCTCTGGTTCAGAGGATTCTGTCTCAGAG